>NC_064885.1:14802500-15040000 GCF_929443795.1 Astur gentilis
TCCCAAATACTTCGCCTTTTAAAGTACCCACACACCAGAATGTACAGTATAGCTGCCTCCACAGCTCCCACTCTCAGGAAAATGCCACACTGGGATTTTTCATGCCTGTGAGCATGATCCTTATCTTTTGTATTTCCCTCTGCCCAGGTGGTGTTTAGGAGCAGTTTCAGTCCCTGACTTCCTCCCAGTAGTGAATCCTTCTTGCCGGCTTTTCTCATGCATGCAGGAGGCTCTTTGCCTCCATTTCCTCTCCCTTGTTCCCATTCTGTCCACGCACTGGAGGGAGAGAGAGAGCATATATTCGAAGAGGCCAAACAATCAACAACGATCAACAACATGCTGCCAAACAGAATGCAGGTGTATAACCACAGCAGTGAGGAACGCAGCTTCGGGATTTGTTTCCTGCCACACCCCCTGCACCCCCATCAGCCTAGCCTTCAGTCTCAGGTCAGATTTCTTCCAAGTCCCTGACACATGAATGTTGCAAGAGCCACAAACATTTATCACTAGACAGACCTTGGCCTCTCGGGAGCTGAAATGGCTGCTTCCTCCCAGGGCTGAGTGTGGACAGAGTGCCACACGAGGAAGCCAAGCCGCCTGCTGCCCACGCAGCCTCTCCTGAAGAGCCAATCTGCAGAAGCAAATTGCTTTCTCGGGCTAGGATTCAGATGGAGCCCCCAGCATTTTTAAATCCTAACACATAAGCTGGTGTGATAAAGCAGGCCACGGAAATCAACCACCCGTCTCTGCAACACCAAGTAGATTAATACACACAAGGGCATAAGTATTTCCCAGGCTTCCCTCTTAATGCAGTCACACTGACTAAATTATTTTAAAGCAAACCTGACCCAGGCTAGAAGCTGCCTCCACTGGCATCACTCCCAATGGCCTTCCACAGGCTCTTTCAAACTTCTAGGAGCGTATTCTTCTGCCAGTTTGCAAGCATTACAAATATTGCAGTGGGTTTATATGACTACACACATCTCCAAAGAAACAGCTATCCACACGCTAGTTGAACTTTGCAAATTGAAAGTAAGGTAATAGAATGGAAAAGGACAGATGAACCTCAAATGCAGCTTGTTCTCATAAACCTCAAAACAATACCGACATGAACCATGGTACTCAGTAAATCAGACAGACAAGCATCCAAGCGCACTGAAAGGCTCCAAAACAAAAACAGATTGCTCAGCTCCATGATGCAAGTAACTTGTCACAACCTGCTGCAGCTCGCAAGTGGCCAGATGTTGTTGCATGCACCCTCCAAATGCCTTGCCAGCCTTAATCCCTCCATTTCTCCAAAGCAGACTTAAGTTACATTCACCTGCAACACTAAAAAGCCCATCTAATAAGCACCAATCATGGACTATCATTAGGATAAAGGGCTTTACCGGCAAGGTAATAAAAAAGTTATCCTAAAAACAGCACTTCCAATAACATATCAGAATATTTTCAGGCCATCATCAGCAATTCAGTTTTGTTACAGTGCATGGCATCTGTCAAGATTAGAAGCTTGCTTGCCATCCAGCAGTGTGCAACTACAGTAATCTTGAAGTCCCTTTCAAATGGCAAAATGAAGCATTAACGTGCAGGTTTTTGCACTTCTGCAAAGGCAGGCATGTAGACCATAGCAACACAATGCTTATTTTTGCATACAACATGCAAAAAGCTACCATTCTTCAGAGTCAAGCACTTAAAAGCTAGAAAACTAAGATCTAAGAACATGATTATACAACAGAACCAGATTCTGAACTGCAGGTCACATACCACATAGACACTTGCTTCAGGAGCTTAGGGTACTCAAACATACGTTCTTCAGTGGACATCTCATCCTTCTGCAGCTACACAGAGGTTCTTTGATTTTTTCTGTCCTACAGAGGCACCACGTACAAGCACCTGTAAGTTACCCATCTCGCATGGAAATTTGTCTTGGGTGCTACTAACAAAACTCACAGCACTAGCTCACTAGTGGTGGTCTAGGTAGCAATGCTGTCAAAGACAGGCATGGGTAGGCTTTTAACAAGGCCCTGAGGTGTTTCAAGACTCACAAGAAAGAAATACTTCAACCTTTCAATAATTTGAACATCCAGCTGATCCCAGCACACTGAATTTCAGCTCCCTTTCATAACAAGGGCAACTAACCAGGTGACAGACAAAGGAACAAGAGGATTTCCAGTCACAACAAACGCAGTGCAAGCACCATAAAGCACTTTTGACATGAACTCCTGTTGCTAGCTCCCCAAAACAGTGACATTAAGCAAGCTGTTCCACACTACAAAATTAACACATCACTTGATCAACTGTTGCATTAAGTAGGAGATGTTTAACCTCCATCTGAAATTCACAAAGCTGCATTTGGTCAGTAATTTACCAGGGCTCTGCTCATGCCTGGTGAGGCCACACCTGGAGTACTGGGTCCTGTGCTGGGCTTCCCAATACAAGAGACACAGAGCTACTGGAGAGACTCCAGCAAGGACCACAAAGATGATTAAAGGGACTGGAGCATCTCTCCTATGAGAGGCTGAGAAAGCTGGGGCTGTTCAGCCTGGAGAAGAGAAGGCTCAGGGGAATCTCAACAACATACATAAATATCTGAAGGTGTGTGCAAAGAGGACAGAGCCAGCCTCTTCTCAGTGGTACCTGGTGACAGGACCAGAAGCAATGGGCACAAACTGAAACACAGGAAGGTCTGTCTTGAACATCAGGAAAAATTCTTCTGCTGTGACGGTGACTGAGCACTGGCACAGGTTGCCCACAGAGGTGGTGGACTCTCCATCCCTGGAGATGTTCAAAAGCTTCTGGACACAGTGCTGGACAACTGGCTCTAGGCAGCCCTGCTTGAGCAGGGGGTTAGACCAGATCAGCTCCAAACATCCCTGCCAACCTCAAGCACTCTGTCAGCAGCACAATTTAAAAAACAAACAACCCACCCTCTGCTGCAACAGATTTTTGCATCAATTTTGCATCTTACAGCCAAACAACTCATTTTAGTAAGCTGCACACTGGCTTCAAATGAAATTCTAGAACACATAAGAAAAAGTCACATGTTAAATTAATTTAACTCTGTAATTAAGCAAGTGCAAATATAAAGCCAACAGAAGACAGCATTCAATATGATTACGCAGAAGAAACTAGGCCAAAGAATACTAAGTTTGCAAACTCAATGCAAACATTGTAGGACTTCTGACTTTAAGATTCTCCTGTAATTCTAATTTAGCCCCCTCGTATGTATGCATTATGATAGCCCTTAGTTACGTCATAACATGGTATTTTCCCCCATGGGACTGAAGTCACATTTGGCATTCAGGCTAGACCTGTCTCTAAAAAGAACTAAAGCCATGTGATGATGAGGGCTATCCACAAGACCAATTTCACAGCTGAAAGGTACATATTCTACAAAAAAAAAAACCCTGCAAGAACAGAAAGGATTGTCCTCACTGCTTAAGCATCTTGTTGGTGCCATGAACAACTACGCGCCATCTCATGAACGCCACAAAAAGAACTGCCTGCAACGCAAGAAAAACCACTTAAGACAAATTTTCCCAGGCAGCTATTCATTCTGGTCCTCATACTCAAGAGGGTATAACCCAAGGTCTCCTGTGAGGCTGAGCTGCTGGGAACTCATAGCTGAAAGTCTAAGAGATATACCATGAATGCATTAAGTGCTAAATAATGCTCTATACTTTAAACAGACCAGATAAAATCCTTAATTATTAAAGCTAGCTACCTAATATTAATGGGTGTTTTTCACCTTATTCTCTAAACCTTAGTTCATTACCTGCAAAGCAGGGATAAACGTGCCTTTATATCACAGGATCCTGTGAAAAGCAGATCAATGGAACATTTCAACATTAGGCAAACACCACATTCTGATTTCACAGGAAAATTTGAATCAAAGTCACTAAATCAAGTACAGACCTACTGAATAACTCATCACTAATTTAATAGCATCTGTCCTGCGTGTTTAGCATCACAGGGCAGTTGCTGGAAAAAAGCGATACGAGCAGGTAGTATTATCATGCCTATATAGTTAGCCACTCCATAAAACTAACACCACTTTCTTCAGGTTTATGCGCAGGCCAAAAAAAGATTGTCCATATGAACCAACTCCAAAAAGCTACAGATTACGGTGCTCAGAGAGTTCACAGACACCCCTAAAAAGGGTTGTGGTGCTCTGGATGTCTCTCTCCAGCAAGCAACACTTCTCTTCCTGCCCCCTGACTCTCCCATCACCCTGCACCTCACCCGTGCTCTCACTCAAACACCTCTGGCTCCCACTGCCATTGTTGAAGTCCTCTCAATCAAGTCCCCTTAACTAACTCCTCTCTCTCTCTCTTTTTCTACCTTTATCCCATCTATCACTGAATCCTGCCTGGAGTGAGTGGAATCTGACACATTCAAGTATGTGAAAACCACAATTCCCCCCCCCCCCCCCCCCCCCGCAAGGCTTATAGTTTGGATGGCTGCGAACATTTTCCACGGGAATGGCAAGAGGTATTTCTGATGGAGACACCATCTGCCTGCCATATAGCAAGTCCTGCTTTCAGACCACAAGAACTCTGCAGCTTTTCAAAATAAAAATCCATCTCACACAATAAGACAAGCCCGTTTTCTCTAGTTTTCTTCTCTGTAAAGTTCTGAAGATTTCAAAGCAATTCATCCTAAGGCAGACACGTGGTCAGAATCACATAGCCTAATGGTGGAAATCTGGCATAAACATACAGGAAAGTAGCGGGTAGTTTTCACTATAAACCATAGTATCTGTCCTGCCTCCATGCCACAGAAAGAACAGCAGCCACAAATAATCTTAAGCAAGTCACTATTTCATTTACAAGAGCCACAACTTAATTAAAAACACAGGCCATGGTTCTGTAAGACACCGAACTCTGGTTTTGAGGAGAGCAGAAGCACTGTAATGCGCCACTGAACTGGTACAGCCTCACTGGTGGAGAGACCACGTGTGGGTACGGCCCCGCAGACCTTACACCAGACCCTGTGGATGCTCCAGCTTTGCACAGAGGATGCAGCATATCACTGTCTATGGCTGATTTAATAGACACAATCACGTGCTTACATTTGTTCCAAATCAAATTTTTGATTCAAAGATGTATGGGGATGACATTAAGAAGCATGAAAACACACCACAGGCTGTAGTAACTCCACATAACATTTGGGTTTATGAGCATTTCAGAAAGTCTAAGAGTTTTCTGTTCAACCACAGCAAGACAGTAACAGACAGAGTTTGTTTAGAAACAAAAGGTCAAAGAAACTAGCTTCTATATTAGCAGCTTCACTGAACCTAATGGTTTGCTTCACAAGCAACATCATTTTCCTATCCGCTGTGAATGACTATTCTAGCATCCGCTGAAACCTGGCTTTCCTCAAAGAAGTTACAGAAGCTGAAACACCTCCCTGCTCTTTCAAAGTTCATGCACACCGATAGTAGCACTTAAACCATAAACTTGATTGTATGTAAACACAATTCAGATACTACAAAACTAAGCATTTTAAAATTGCTTGTTTTGTTTTCAGAAGTGTGAAAAAGTGGAACAAACCTGTCCATCCCTTTGGACTTTGATTTGCCTGTGAGATTTGATTGCCTGTGTCTAGATGCCTCGTTAAACTACACGTTGCCTACAACAGCTAGTACGCGTAAAGGATGCCCCCAAAATTAAATCTGCTCATGCCAACAACACAACGTAAATCTTGAAAGTTTCATTTACGACAGATTTCTAGGGATCCAAATCCCACTAACTGAAAAAAAGTGCCAGTTTATCTCCACATTAGACTCCAATTTATCCAAGCTTTTGGGGTCGCAGAAGCAGAACTGATCATTAAGTGTCAGATACTCAAAGTGATATAAAACAGCTACAGACAGCCTGAGTAATAAGTGACTTTAGCCACATTAGCAACAGACACCCACAAGGGAGGTTGCAGGATGCAATTTAACTTAAATATAATAATAACAGCAGATCTTCCCTCCTCAGTTGCTACTCAAGGATTAATAATTATGCTAGTGGACCATGGAAGTCTGAGCAAATCCAACTAATACAGATTTCAGGCACTAGACTCGGGGTAGCTCAGACCTTACCATTTGGTATTTCCAAGATTAACTACTTGTTTAGAAACTCAGCTAAACAGCAAGCCTGACATTTTTATCCTCTATCTGTAACAGAGCATCTGGCAGCAAGCACATGCAATGTAAAAATGACAGCAACAGAACACTAATCACCAGAGCAAGCCATAAGGGAAAAAAATGTTTACAGTGTTATTCACTCACCAGGTCGCCTGACTTCGACCAGCTACGTGCTTACAGTGTTCAAATTAACTGGAGATTTTTTTATTTTGTCCATTTGATGCAAATACAGTCTTGCACTGCTTGTTTTTCAGCTTACAGAGATACAGGACACTTGCTGAAAAACAAATCACTGGGGATACCAACCCATTTGTTTTGAGACTCCAGCCACCAACTCTAAACAAGAGCTTAAGCAAGCCAAAGCCTATAGAAAACAAATCTTTATTTAAATCAGAGACTCTCCAAGCACAAAACTACGGTGAAAGCTTTCTGCAGTGGGCCAGATCAGGGACTTCATGAATTGTCTTCAAGTACTTCTGTCAGCCTGCCTAGAAATTAAGATTCCTTTTACACACGCACCCAATCATTGCCAGGTCTCCTCTCTGCCCTCTGAATGTCACTCGCCTTGCTAATTAAATCACAAGCCTGAACTCACCTTTTCCAGGGCTTACCGTGCTCCCACAGGGCACCATCCCCAGTCACTTGGGCCTAGGGAACCGCTCACCATCAGGATAAAGCCCAGGACCCTTTCCTTCCCCCAACCACACACACGCAGGGCAGCACAGAGACTCTTTCTTGACTCCTCAGACTCCTTCGTTCTCCCCATGATACCTTGCTTCCCCATCCTACAGAACCTCAGAGAGCCCCCAATTCACCCCACCCAACCCCACCCCAGACCCATAGACCCCCATCCCCTCCTAAGCCCCAGGTCCTTCATCCCTGATCACAGCCCTCTCCATCCTCCCCTACACCCCCTGACTTGCCTTCCTCGCAACAGTCCCACAGACATCCTCGTTGCCTCCTGGACCCCCACAGCCACCACCCCGGTCCTCCAGTCCCACTGACCCCCACCATCCCCACGCCAGTCCGACAGACTTCCCCCATCGTCTTCCAGACCCCCAAGCTGCCACCCCAACCCCACAGAACTCCCTTCATCCCCTTCTGGGCTCCCGGACCCCCAACACCCCCCCAGTCCCACAGACCCCTCCACCCTCCCCAGCCCCACAGGCCACCGTCTCGCCCCCCCGGCCCCCACCCCACAGACGGCCCCGGCCCGCACTCACCGATCAGCCGGCGCACCTCCTCCTCGCTCAGGTAGAGGCTGAAGCTGGGCCCGGGACCGGCGGGGGGCCAGTCCGGGGGCCCCGCGGCGTGCGGGCCGGAGCTGGGGCCGGCCTGGCCCTCGGCGCCGGCGGGCAGGAGCAGCAGCAGCGGTAGGAGACGGAGGAGATGGCGGCGCGGGCCCCGCGCCCGGCAAGACCACGACGACGACGACGACGGCCGCCGCCGCCCCGCGCCCGCCTCCCCCAGCGCCGAAAGGGGCCGGCCCCGCCGCCGCCGCCCCCCGCCGGGCTCGCGGCCCCCGCCCCGGCGCCCCGGCACCATCGCTCCGCGGGGAGGCAGGCAGGGACCGGGGAGGGGGGGGTGGGGGGGGGAAGGCAGGGAGGGGACCCCCCCGCCCCACCGAACCCCTCACACGCCGCGGCCGCCAGTCCCCGCCCCGCCGCTCATGGCTGCGCGCGCCCGACGCCGCCGCTGGCGCCGCTTCCTCCGCGGCGGCGCCGCACGCCCCGCCCACGCCCCGCGCACGCGCGGCCGCGCGGCCCCGCGGCCCCGCCCGTCCAGCAGCGGGAGGAGCGGCCGCCGGCGGTCTCTCAGCGCCGCCTCAGGAGCTCCCCCTCGGTCCCGGCTCGGGGGGAAGCGGGTGCCCTCTCCCGCCGGGTGCCGGGGAGGAGGAGGAAGAGGAGGAGGAGGAGGAGGGGGAGGAGGGGGTCGGCGGAGGGGGGTTGGCCCCGCCCGGCCCCTGGTTCCTGCCGGTGCCTCACAGTCTCAGTGCCTGGCGCCTGGAGGGTCTCTGGGCTCGTTCCTGGGGGAGGGCTGGAAGGGGGTGAACACCACACCGCAGGCAGCCCGCCGAATGGCCTCACGCTCGCCTTTAGCCCCCTACACGGCCCTCCTTCTCATCCATGCCACTTCCTCCGCATCGCCTCCATCCCGTACCTTTCCAGCCCCACAGTCTGTCCTGGTCATCTATCACGACCTGTCTTCGCCATCGGCAGCCTACCTGGCCGGAGGTGGCCCGGCAGCCCAGTGTGCGTGGGCTCTTTGCCTGGCTGAAAATACTTTGTCAAAACATCCCCGGAGAAAATACCCTGAAGTAACTGACACCGATCAGAAAGTTACCCAACTGGAAATACTTCTGAAATACCAGCATTTTAGTTTAAGAATATTTCCTTTTTTGGTATTTTTTTTTAACATTTGTGTACTGATGTTATGTTTAATGTTTTAATCTGCTTTTCGCTTTCATCTTGCGCTTATGCTCCTTTCAGAGCTAAGAAATCGCTGCAGCATTTCATTTCACTGTAACAAAGGAGGGCCTTTGATCTACAGTGGATGGTTATTTCAAGCCCAGCCAAGTCATTGCTGCCTGTAATGATCCTAAAGTAAAATCTAAACTGTAAACACGTCTGCTGTGTTATAGTATGAGATGCCAGCAGCAGTGCTGCATGACAGCTGCTATACTTTGAAAGAATGCAATAATAATCAAGTCAAATGACAAAAACAACATTAAATTCCAGCATGAGACTTTGAATCTCCTATACAAACATTCCTGACCTTTTCCCAAAATCCTCTTCTGTGCAGAATTTCAAAAGTAAGTACTTCTGTTGCAGTTTGGCGCAAAACCCCGTTTCAAGATGTCCACCTTTCCCTGAAACGCGAAACTGCTGTTGCAATGGGCTCGGCAAGTGGATCTTGTTTTTCCGAACTGACGTCTGATCTAAATGCCGCCTGGTCCCTCACCCCTCCAGGCTGATGATGGAAGAGCTGCCTCCATCATCACCTTCCTACCTGCTTTTGGACCTGGCTGCGTTCCAGCTCCTCTGAACTCCCCAAATAGCCGTAATGGCTTCAGTCTTAGAAAATGCATTGCTGGTAGCGGCTTGCTTGATTGAGATTTTCAGCAGAAGTGTCACAATATTCATTTATGACCATTAAATCAGTTAATAGCTTTGAATTGTAAGCTACCCTCTGACCTGCCAGGAGGAACTTCATACCTATATAGGACACTGTGACAGAAGGATACCACAGGCTAATTGGCCACAGAGGGTTTTTAATCAGTGAGCCTTTCAGCTCGTAACCCTAAGAGTGGAAAGTGTGTAGGAAGTCCTGCTCCTCCAATCACTGTGGCAAAAGAGAAATTGCTCGCACACATCCCCACAATAAACATCACTTACTTAGCAGCATGAGGCATAAAACAATAAAATGGCAAACTGAAGATAGAGTTGCAAATTACATGCAAGTCTTTAGTTGGGTGGATGTGGACCAGCCTGAACAGCGTTGGTTATTGAGAGAGAAACCTCCATACCACATATTCTCCACAGACCGTTTCCTCAGCCTCTAAACCCAAAGTCCGGGCATGTGTGTTTATTTGCCACTCAGACATAGTCTAAATTTCTGACTCCTGGTATTTTCTAATGCACCTCACCTAGGGACTTAGAGACAGACAGACAGGCAACTTGCAGTGTCTGATGTGATCAAAACCAAAACTGAGGCTTGTCTTTGGCTTAGGATTCCTGAATTGCCTGATAAAAATCATTGCAAAAGCATTCGCAAAACTAATACACTAAATGAGCATGAATTTGCACCAAGCTCTGTTTGAGAAATGCAGAGAATACAAAATTAGCCTGTTTCAGCAACAATCCTTGTTTAGTCTCTTAAAGACTCTTGTTCACGGTAGCAATAACTAACCATGCTTCAAGTTGTGAGAACAGAAGGCTATTAACATCCTAATAGTGTATCACTCAAAGGTAACTCGTACAGTGTTACCTCTTGCACTTATGGTATTTTCTCGGGCAGAGCCAATCTCACCTGGGTTTCAACAACGCACCCCTTGAAAGGCTTGCCCAGAGACCAAGCAAAATTTTGATAGCTTTCTCTGTTCAAGTTAGCAGACAGTTTACATGCTGAGATGCTGCCAAAGCCACCTGAGCGCAGGCATGGCTTTCTCACTTTGAGACATCCCTGCTTCACTTACAGTCTTTTTGGTGCAATGAAGGAACAGCAAGAAATTGCTGCTGCTCTCTGCAGGTAGGATAAGCCCAGTGAGACTGAAGAACGTGGTATAGGTACCAGGCAGGAGACAAACAACTCTTTTTTTTTTCCATGGGCTTGTCGAAGACTTGGCAGAAGAGACAGGAAAATGCAGGCACTCCTCAGCTACAGAACAGGCTGTAATGGTGACCGGACCCACAGGAAGCCCCACATGGTCACTGTGCCCTAGTTTGCCCATAATGCATTTCTGGGCTGCCATTCTTTGTGGGAACAAGGTGGCAATATCCATACAGCCATCCTGTCCACCGATAACGTTACTTTAACCTTAACCTCAGTCATCCCTACATTGGACACAGGGATATGATATTCAGCAGAAATGTAATATTCAGCAGAAGGACCCATGCTAGATTATTTTACTGCATTTCTTTTTAGTGAGTATGTAACTTGCCTCCTGGAAGTCACTGGCTGATTTTAACAAAAGGTCACCAAAACCACATGAACCAAACACAAATAAACACATTCTTAGGACACATCTGCCAGCCTGCACACAGACGCTTTTAGGGCTAAAGTCATTGCTGGTATGTCTGTTCCATTATGCCCATGAAGCTGATTGCTTGCTGAGCCCTGAAGTTATAATTAAAATGCAGTCTGCTACACTTAGAAGAATAATCAGGGGTATTAGAAGTCAAAGGAAGGTTTCATGGATGTCAAGAAACATATCATTTGAAAAAGGTGAAAAATGCAACTCACAGGCCAGCTCAAATGCTAAAGATCTTCTGTTGATTTTTTTTGGCTGCATGGACTATTTTTGGCAGGATCGAGTTCACGGTCTTCCAAAACCGTTCTGGGTAAGATTATATTGCAAGAGGATACACAAAGTCTCTTCATGAAAGCTGCTAGCAATAGCTGTGAATTTACAGCACTTGTATGGAAAAGTTTTGCTTGGCTAGGCAGTGGGATGCATCATTGCTCGTGCTCTGAGCTTGATTGTATCAGCATTTACCACCACTGTGTCCCGAGAGGCACAGAAGAGCTGGTATTCATTTCTGGATGTAAAACAAATCTGCAAAAGCAAATAGCTGACAATTAATGGCACCGATGAGAAGTTGATATATTAGGACCTCATGGAAGATATATGATATAGGGATATTGCTGGAAGGTGGGAGACAGGGCTTTGGTAACGACTGCTCCATGTCCAGACTCGCTTACACATGCTGCTGCGTTAAAGGGTGGCTTTTCCCACCTCCTCTTTACAACTGTAAACGACTGTGTAACATTCCCTGTAGAGCAGAACTGGCCCCTTCACGTGGACACGGGAATGAAGACCTTCTGCCTCTTTCAATCAGTCTTTGAACATTTTTCCCTTCAGTTTCTCTTCTTTACAAGTACTAGGTGACCTCAGCACTTGGATGGCTTCCAACATGGCCCAAGAGCCTTCATCTCATGGCTTGTACAAACACGTCTGCCAGCCAGGCTTCTCCACAGAAATGCTGTGGAGCTTCAGCTTTGCTCATAGTCAGTCGTTGGATATGGGCAAAAGATATTTCAGATTTAGGAGACCTAGGAAAAGATGTCACAACTGAGACTGTATAAGCACTAGGCTTTCTAAGCTCTTTAGTATTTACCTTCTCAGGCAACTTCTAAAGGGCTCTGTAATGGCAGCAAGAACCCCTTCCCCCATGGGCAAGGACATGTGCATAAACTTCTGAGTAGGGATAAACCCCATTCATTTGCTGTGCTTCACCTGCTGCCTTTTCCTGAGCAGTGTCCCACTTCTGTCTTTCATGGAGCAAGGTGTCCCAGGGTTTTCAGTTCTCCTCTCTTGTCTGGGTGGAACAGACTGGGGGCTTACTGCTCTTTTTCTCCTGCATCTCTAAATTTGCCATCCCTTTTCCCACAGCCCAAGGAGGAGAACTGAGAATGAGGGAAGGGACTACATATTGAATTGTATAAGTAAATAGATGGCTTCACTCAGATCAGCAGTCACCCATGGACTCTTCCAGGGTAGGGAGGACCTGAAATTTCAAAGTTCAAAACATACAGAACCACTCCCCCCAAACTCTTTTTACCCCATCTCATCAACCATAAACAGGAGGCACTAGCTGGGAGGGCTGGTGTCCCCTGTTCCTGGAATAGCAGAGACCCAGCACTGAGGCAAAGATAAAAAGCCTCAGACTTCCAGCCTGCTCCCCTTTGCAACAGATGTCTACTTTTTCTTTTTTTTAATTTCTAATTGTGCGTGCAGGTCCATAAAGCTGCCTGTGAGAAGGAAGGGCAGGCTGGTCAGTCACTGCAGAGTTGGACCACTCAGGCTGGAATATATAAAGAGAGGAAAAGTTGCTTTCACAGCAGCAGGGGGAAATGCCATATACAAGTTCCTGGAAATGTAGTATTTAATGGAAAAAACATCCTGGGAACATTAAGCTGAGAGCTACTATGGCATTAAGCAAGCAGAGTCTGGAGGAAAGCAGAGCATCAGAATACAATTTCAGCATGTGGTTGTTAAGACACATGCCATTCCTTTATTTGCCTTGTAAGGGTGTTGCGCACCATGATATTGCTAAATATGAAATAAATTGTTTGCGTTTGGGGGCTGGTCGTGTCACCTCTTCCCTCCTCGGGACTCCCATGGGATGCTGGCTGGGGTGTGTGTCATCTGAAGCATTTTCCTTGCCAATAGATGCCAGGATTTGGGGCCATTTTAAGGCATGGATTGCACAACAAGGCTTGTAATGCTGTTACATTTTGTTCTGTGCTCAGACAATCAGAGCTGAATGCTCAGGTGAGAGTTTGTATCAGGACAGGCCAGAAAATGACAAATAAAACCATTCTGATGACAAAATTGAGAATACATTGGAAAGATGTCTGCTGGAGGGAGCAGAGAAGGCAAACGGGCACCTGAACCTGAGAGCTCCCTCCTGGAAGAGGGATGCCGGATCTCAGGAGCCGGCGATGGATACTGCCAGCCCCAGCTTAGTAGGAACACCTCCCATCTTACAGAATACCCCATCTCATCTTGGGTCAAAGGGTTTGTCTTCTGTATGACTCTGTCTGGATCCGTGGCTAGCGCAAGCTGTCAGACCCAGTGTGCTCTGGACAAGACTGAAAAACATTGGGTTTTTTCTAGCTCATCAAAGGGCTGTTGCTGTTAAAACCAACCCCTGACCCCCGGTGTTAAAACCACCTTGGCACAAACATCCTGAGAATCACTCCGTGGCAGAGACCCAAGACCAGCTCAATGGTGCTGCACCCCAGAGAGCTGCCTCGGGGGCAGCCTGGTGCTCCTGGGTTTCTGTTTCCTGTTCAGTCTTTTGTTGGCTTTTCAGCCAACCTGAACCTGCAAATGAACCTTCAAAACTTGTCTTCAGGGGCTTTCTTATGTCTCTGCTGAAACAACAGACCTTGCACTGACTGTAGTTCAGCACAAGACTCCAAATGCAGCACCCATCCTCAGAGAGCTCGAGCTTCCATGTGCCTTTCACTTCTCCCTTGGGAAGTCAACTGAACAGCAGTTATAAAGTTATGTGGTCATGTTTTAGAGATCACTTATGTAAGTTTTTTCCTGTGCTCTGGCAGCTTGAGCTGTTTTATGGTTTACCAGGGTCTTTCAGAGCCCCCACACAATATGGGAATGGAGATAATTAGTTGTAGGAGTCACTGTATCCCACCATTCTTTTACAAAAGCACAATTGGAGCATTTGCCCAGGAAGTGGAAAATATTTTACTTCCTTTCTGGGAAAGTATTAAAATCCCCATTTTCACTAGGGTAAAAGACACTGTGAATGAGAACCAGAGAGAAGTACTGACCTGACTCACCCAGTTCACCAAATCCCACTCCCTCTACAGAAGACATTGTGGAACCCCTGGATCCATCAAAGGAAGAAGCATGAGAGAGCATGACTCTCACACTCCTCTCAAGGTTTAGATTGTTTTGGGGAGCAGCGAGTCTGAATTCCTTTAGGCTGCAGAAATCTAACGCTTGTCTCCCATTTTCTGGCCAAGTGGCTTTACAATTCTTGCAGTATCACCAGCACCAGCCAACAAAGTGGCTGGGAAAAAACAAACCCCACTCACTCCTTGCACACAGGGGATGAACAGACCCATTTGCTAGCAAGTGTTTTGGACTCTGAATCTTGCATGGATGAAATCTCTTGCCTGCAATCCCAATTCAGATGCCCACACTCTCCTGCACGCTACAAATAAGCAGTTCCTAGGTGACTCCTACTCAGCAGGAAGAATACTTGGGAGATTTTTGCCTCTGCCCACACACCAGTGAGACACCTGGACCCCAGCTCTGATCTGTGGGCTGGGCACCTATGGTTAAATCCTGCAGATATGGCAGCAGTTAAGTTATTGGTGTAACTGAATATACTAGACTATGGTGAACTCATTGTGGACAACAGGAAATTCCCATGGCTTCTGGTGGCCTTTGGACCAAAGCAGAAGTTGTTCAAACTCACCAGAATCTGCCCATGGGGATGAAGGAGAGTACTGATATCGATTTCCTCAGCCACACACAGGATCTGAGTCAGTATTATATTGTGGCCAGTCTGAGATATCTGCTTCTCTCCCCAGCACTAGGCAATACTGTTACACCCTAAGCTCAACTGGACACTTTTTACTGAAGAGAAATAGGTTTTACTTCTGAAAAACAGATTCCTGTAGCTGATATAGTCGCATGTAGATAAAACCAGATCCATTTTAATCATGCTTATGTTGCAGATCCCATAAGTCAGCTATTTTAATAGATTCTTTCTGAGTCCTTTTCTTTGGGCTTGAAATGTACTCAACACCAATAAACCGAAAGACTTAGCAGGATGTTTTGCCTCATTAAAATGCTTTGTGCTTTTGACTGTGTTCTGTTTTTTACAGGGCTGCCATGTTTTCATAGATCCTCACCCTGAAAATGAGGTAAGGGTCAGGAAAAAGGCTGTGGAAAGACAACCTGGCCTCCTCCCATCCAACTGTTCCTGGGCGTTTTCAGAGTCCCTGCTGGACCATTCATTCTCCAGCAGCTCACGCCACGTGAAGTCATGTATACCCAAAACTCCTTCCAGCAACAACAACAAAAAACCCCAAAACATTTTTAAAATGCTTTTCATAAAATAGCCACTATTCCCACATAGATCTCAGTGCTGAAAAACCTTTTAAGGCCCCAGAGTCAGCAAGGAGGGATCCTATAAGCAGGCACTTGCTTGGGCCAGGTCTCGCCCCATCTTGGATGACAGCTTCCAAGAGTGGAGAAGTGATCTGCAGGATCCTTGCACATTTCCACCAGCTCGTTCCTCTGCTGGTTAACACTTTGTCACTGCTGTGACAAAAATCCCGAGCCAGGCATTTTCTAGACTAGGTGATTCAGCCGCAAGTCACTGACCTAACGGACTGGAGAAACAGAGAGTGTTTCTTTGCTGGATGCCTCCATTCTCCCTGCAAAGCTGGATTTTAGTCCAGCTGTGAGTCGTCCCCAGCTGCATGGCTCAGATGTTATTTCCACTCCTCGTCCAGCATTCGCTCTTGGTAGTCAGGTGGAGATTTATTGAGAAAGGGAGAAAGAGGCAGGGGACCTGAAGGGGCTGTGTCCTGCAGGGAGCAGGGATGAGCAGCTGTGGGCTCTCCGGTGCCCAGGCAGAGCAGAGCTGCCCCTCACCCTGATGCATTTTGCCTCAGCTTCCCCTGCCACCAGCTTTCATCATCTTTAAAAATCACCGGCTACTGGGAACTTTCTCGCTTTGTGATCACAATGATTAGTCATTGCTCTCACATAAGCAAAATAAGCTCTGTTTCCTTGGCCTTTCCCTGTAAGGCAGAAGCCTGACCTTGATGGTTTCCACAGGTCTTACTTCAGCATTTTCCATTTATTCGGCTTCTTTATTGAGCTTCAGGTGACAGGACTGGACACAGCATCCAGTGATGGATGACAGAAATAAATTCTATCTCCCGTTTCCTACTGGAGGCATCTCCACACAGGTCAGGATGAGGGTTAGGTCAGGGGGAAACAAGCTTTCTGCTGTGGGTGCGGTGCTTAACATCTCTTGAATGGCACTAAAAGCAAAAGTCTGCTCTTGGAACACCATCTACAGGCGTTTTTATGGGGTGAAAGCCATGCAGAAAGTTTACAGTCATGCTGTTCAGCTTCAAGACTGCTCTTATTTTGGTAATATTGGCAACTCACAGCTCATGTTAATAATCCCTCCTGGAGAGGGCAACAGATTCCCTACCCCTAATTTAAAAGCCTTGTTTTGCACGTGCAGGCGAGGGCAGCGAGGCCCCCGTTAAAGACCCGTTACTGTGCGCAGAACAAAACCAGACAGGGAGAAATGCTCTGCAATGAATCATGCGAAAAAGCCCTCAGCTGGAAACCATCATTGCCACACTGAGACGTGGGAAACCATTGACTAAATGCAATTTATAAAGAGCCCTCCTGACATCGAATTGGTACTTGCAGCAAGGAGGACGGTACGAGCAGAAGATTCGTCGTGCGGTTTTTAAGCACGGGAGGGCAGGTGTCTTCTGCGTCCAGCTAATTTCGGCGCCATAACCGGGCAGATAGAGAAGCACCGTGGCTCTGACAAGGGGTGACGGGTCCTTGCTCTGGAGGGTTAACCTGCAGCAAGAACCTCCTGCTCGCTCGCTCTCCATCAAACCCCCTCGGCCCGAGGCTGCTTTTCACCATCCCCGAGTCCGAGCCGTGCTTTGAAGACACCGCTCGCCCCCGGGAGAGAGAAACGGGCCAGAGTATCGACCACCGACCAGGCTTTGAGAGAGAGCCCCGGTGCGGCGGAGGGCAGCGGGACACTAGGTGTCACTGCCCGCCCGGGCTGGCCGCCGCCGGGGCCGGCACCGCCTCCTGCCGGCGGCCGGTCGGGTCCCGCTGCAGCCAGTTGCGGGGGCGGCGGGGAGTTACCCTTGCCGGGATGCCCGCCGGAGCGGTGGGTACCGTGACGCCCCATCTCGCTGGGGGGGTCTGGCAGTGGTCCTTCAGGCAGGCTGAGTATAGACACGGGGCGGGGGGAGTGCTTCCCCCCCAGCATGGTCCCCGGCCACCCGCCGAGTGCTGGCGGTGCCTCTTTGCACTTGGTGTTAGGGTGCCTCGTTCTGCAGTTTGGCCTTTGGCAAAGCCGTCTTTTCTCAGATTTCATCCCAAGGGAACACGTGCTCCCGGCCCCAGCGAGGCCGTAGTGTGGCGGCAAGCCGCGCGGAGCAGAGACTGTGGCACCCTCATTCCACGCCCGTATCTTGTAATTAACACCAAGGATGAGGAATGCCACAATAAACATTGCTGCAGAGCCAGATTCCTCCCAGGAGACAGGAGTAGAGCCAAGGGTGCCATAACATTGCAGGGTTTTAAAACCAGCTGGGTTTTGGCACACCTGGTGCTCCTGTGCGAACCCAAATTGATAACCGCAGGGGCAAACCAGCCAGATTTGCATCATCCCGGCCAGAGTGGGAACTCCAGGCTCCCAATGCCCTGCATTGCCTCTGCATGAGGAAGGGATGCTTTGCTGGAGGGCCACGGACGCGAAGCGCGGGGAGCAATCTGCAATCCTCTCAATCCGCGTGCTGAAACCTGCTCGTAAAAACTGCCCACGGAGTGACTTTAAATACCCAGTGCACCGATATAAACAAGTCCCTTCAGGATCAGAGGAACTAGGGATACCTGCCTGCATGCAGGTTTGCATCTCACCTTTGCTCGATCGATGACAGTAAGGCATGTAAGCGAGTCCTGCCCTGGCTCAGCTGTGTTCTCACGCTGGAGCCAGCCACCGGCCTGTCCTCGCTTCGCCTCTCCAAGGATTTTATCTTGCTCATAGCTTATATCCCACACTACTCTGCTTGCCAGCTCTGCACTGCGTCCCACTTGCTACCTACACCCCTGCTGCCATCCTGCCAGCAGCTCATCTGGAAGCGGACTGCCTTCTGCAGCCAACGGGGGTGGGTTTCTTCCAGCACGTCTCAAGTGGTCCTGGAGCCCAGGAGTAGTTTTTATTCATGTTTCTGAACAGCATGCAGTGCCGTTGAGCCCCAGCTAGTGCCAGGAGTCATGGTTTAAATAACACACAATAAAAATTAGAATAGCCTGAGTTATGGAGAACTCCTCAGACACCAGTTTCTAAGGATGATCTAATACATTTCTTGGACTTGCTAGTCCTTCTCATTACTCTTCTGTATTTTTTCCCCCTGCTAATTTTTCTTCCCTCCCAATAAAACGTTTTGGGTTTCTTCCTTTTTTTTTTTTTTTTCTTTCTGCTTGGGTCTCTGAAATATGCAGCCATGGCAACAAGCTGGAGAAGCAAATTCCCTGGGTTCGCCCGTGTGTCCTTGGGGTCTGGCAGGGAGCAAGGGGGCTGAATTCCAGCCATTCCCTCTCGCCGGGAGCAGTGTTTAGTAAACACAGGCGAGCACACACACGCTAACCCCTGCCCAGCTCTGCCACATACCCGCCAGCACAGTAAAGGCTTTTCTGTAGGCTTAGCACGTCTCCTCCTGTCCCCCTGGACCGAGCAGCACCCCTCTTCCCAGCACCGTTCAGGGCTGGCATTTTTTGGGAGCAGCACTGGAGAGGAATGCAAGCCCCTGGCATCGGGACAGGAGCTGACATTCCCAGCCCTGAGCTGAAGAATGTGGACATAGTGTCCGCTCCAAACTCCAGCTCTGGAGTTCATTCACCCCGCGGCCTGGGCAAGGGGGACACTGGGGCTCAGCCCTCGGTGGCAAGGCTGCTGTAACTTGGGGGCTGATGCACTCCCGCATCACCTCCAGGCACTCAAAGGCACACAGGCCACGTCTTGCTAGGGCCTCTGGGGAATTGCTTGTCCTTGTTTTGGTGGCTCTGTGGCCTCTGCCCCTCGATCTGCAGATACATCAGCCTTTTCTTGGAAAAGTTGGGAGAACATGAGGTGCACTGGATGCTTCTGGGTGAGTTGGTTTTGATGCAGCAGGCAGCTCCAAATCTGGAGAAGGCAAACCCATCCCTGGTGGGCCGGTGGCAGGGATGCTGCAGTCTGGCAGCAAAGTGGGGACCACCGTTTAGGAACCGAGCACCCCAGTTTGATGGGTGTTACTTAAAGACCCGAAAAAGGCAGTGCAGGCTGAAGGTCTCATGAAGGTCTCATGAGGTTTCTATTAAGGAGAGCTGACCGGCTTTAGTGTCTGTACTATGGAAGAAACCAGAATTGAATTTAAATTCAAGGCCTAAATCCATTACTAGCTTTCAGCTCATCTTTCTAAGGCAAACAAGGGTGTTATAATTCCCCCTGCCCCTCCGACACACCCAGGCGAAGGCCGGCAAGGGCTATTTATACACTTTATAATGTTACACGCTGCTTGGATTACCAC
Organism: Astur gentilis; assembly: GCF_929443795.1. NCBI lineage: Eukaryota > Metazoa > Chordata > Aves > Accipitriformes > Accipitridae > Astur > Astur gentilis. The sequence goes on from NC_064885.1 coordinate 14,822,182, forward strand.
GTGGCATCCAGTTTGTTTGGAGCAGGGTCTCATGAACCAGAATAGTTTTGCATTAATACAGTTCTCACCAGTTCATAGGTTTGAAATTGGATATGATGGAGTTACTCACCATTTACTTAGACTGAATTGTATAGAGCTTTGTGGCTTAAAATAGCAAAACTTCAGCAATAACAATGATACAACATGGTTCAGACAGAAAGATGCTCAGTGTTTCACCACCCTGTTACATCAGCATTACGACACCAGGGAAATGCTGCTCATTCCACTGGTTTTCAAGGACGGTGAAGGCCCGAGATTGCAGGGAAGCTGAGAAAGTTGGGCAGTTTTGAAAGAATTTGCAGAATTCTCATTTTTTAACAACACTGGAATATGAGAGAAGGATTATCCCCAGCCCCTGGGAAACTGTGGTTTGAGAACAGGATAAAATGAAAAGAGGTATCACAAAATCCACCTTGGTTCTGCTCCCGGGAAGGGGGTGAATCTGGCAACATCCTCCTGACCCCCTGTGCTGGGGATGGAGCTCAGCAGCAAACACCCTGTGTGGGACCACAGGCTGACCCGACATTCCCTGGATGTTCGTCAGCACAAGCTCCCATACCTCCCTACCTGCTCCAGCTTCTGGAAGGTTTCCAGGTGTTGCACAAAAGCAAAGCACCAGCAGTTTGTTGCAGAACCTGAAGGAAGAGGCAGCACTTGCCTTGGCACGTCGGAGCCAGCCAACACATTCGAGTCATGCTCTTAAAGTCAAACTCAGAGAGCATCTAGGGTTACCCAGCAAATTCTTGTCTGCAGGAGGGAAGAGTGACAGTTCCTGAGCCCTTGATGTGTCTGTGGGTAGCACAATCAAGCCCATGGCTTTCAGTTGTCAGAGCCTGCTCTTGAGTTGACCCATGTCTCAAGCTACCTAGGACAGGAGGAGACAAGGGCTGAGCTACAGAGACCCGTTGCCCCAAAACAACATTTTCAAGGGAAATAAAAGCCCAGAAAGCAGATCCACCACAAAGGCCATCTGCCCCCATTCTTCCAGCAAAGGAAGGGACTGAGCTTGGTTTGGACCAACAGTCAGAACAGTCTATCCAAATGGAGAAGCTTGGGAATGGTCTGCCCCTGCTGGCTTTCAAGGGTTAAACCTGGTGTTTGTTTTACGGTGGTGGAGCTCACCCTGGCATGCTGCTGCTTTGTCATCCCAGGATTTTGTTCCCTGGCGCGTGAGCAAAATCTGACAGTCGGGGAGATGCACAGCTGTGCTTCGGTTGTGCAATGCAAAGCTGTGTGTGCAGGCAGCAAGAGGGATCCACAACACAACAGGAGCCTGTACGCTCATGATTCCATTCTTAAGTATTTGTGCCATGGTCATGCCAAGGATCCCTAGTTCTAGCACCAAGGATCCCCAGTGCTGGACCCAGGACAGGTTGTGGAGCTGGAGATGCTCCAGATTCAGAGTCGTTTTCAGTGCTCTCCCACCTGCCAGGGCACCAGCCTCCAAGGGGCAATGGGAGTGGAGATGGACGGTGGAATGGAGATGGTGTTTGGACCATGGGAGTGGAGATAGTACTTGGTGGAACATGAAGAGCATGTGGATTGGAAGGGTTGGGGCTGGTTCTCCTGTCTGGAAGCAAGCTGAAGCTAAGGGGAGTGATGCGATGTCATACTTGCTTTACCACAGAGTGATGCTTTCTTCAAAAGCAAGCCTACCTGCTGCCCATGGTGCAGCAGTCCCGAGGGCGATGCCCATTGCCCCTCACTCCTGTTCCTCTGCAGCACAAATGCCCACAAAGCCACCAGCTGCTTCCCTGAGCTCAGCTGCAGCCGTGTCACACACATCCCTCTCCTGTCTTCTCTCTTACAGTCCTTTCAGGCCTTGCAAAGCCAAAGTGGGCTCTCCTGTGTTAGCTGCCTGGCTTCCCTCGCACCCTCCTGGCTGCTGCAGCTCCATGGCAGGGCAGGGACTCACTGCCGGCTTGGAAGTCGCCCAGCAGCATTGCCAGCAAATGCCTATCATAGAAGAGGACAGCAGGGATTACGCCCTGCAAGCAGTAATAAGCAAGAAAGCAGAGCGCCAAAAAAAAAAAAAAAAGCCTGGGACTTGCAATCTGGTCTTCCTGACCTGCTGGTAAGCCCTGCGCAGGGAGGCTGGGATGCTGGGTGATGATAAGCCTTCCTCCCCACCGACCCATGGTCTTGCCCAAGCGAGGTCAGCTCTGTACACTGCTCAGCCTCGGAGCCAGCTGAATGTGGGGAAGAAAAAGCAATGCTGCTGGTTAAACAGACACACCATAAAGCCAAGCAAGATGGGGAAAAAAAATGAATGGAAGAGGAGCAAGGACCAAGATGGAAACATAGGAGCTCTCGGGCAAAAGTGAATTGTGTTTGGACCCCAGAGATGGAGCCTCCTGGGTGCTGGAGACACACATTTAACTCTGCAAGGACACAACCCGAAATAGCCGCCACGGGGTAATGTCTCCATGGTGGCTCTGTTCCGGGATGGAGCCACTCCTGGTCTGGCGCATGGGGAAGCAGCTCAGGAATAGCCCCGGCTGGTGAGCGCAGCCCTGGTGTGCTTTCCTGCATGGAGATGACCTCGCTCACACCATGAGCATCTTCCCTGCCCAGCTCCAGCCAACATTCATCAGGGAGGACCTGGGAGAGGGACCCGCCTGCCAGTTTTCCGGCTGATTTCATTTTCTTAGAATTTCCTCTGTTGGTTCCGTTTCTTTTTCTTTAATCCCACTCTTTTCTTTTTTTTTTTTTTTTGGACAGCTGGAAAAAATAATATGTTTTGGTTGCCCTGGAAACGTGCTCCTAAACTTTCGGTGGGTCTGAGACATGCCAGGAGTTCCAGGACGGCCAGTCACAGTGGCAGAGGCTTGCCCTCACTTCCCGAAAGTAACAGGCGCTGCTCTCCAGCGGGTCCAGGCACACGTGGCCCTGACCTACCCTCCGTGCCGACCCCTGTTTACTCGGCAAATACGGCATTGCTTACAAATCGCTGGGGCATGCCATGGGATTGCAAGGCTGGGCTCCGCCAGCGTAGTGTTACTTCATGCTGGACCCTATGCAAGAGGAAAGAGAAAAAAAAGGATTGCACTTTAAGGCTGTAAAAATGCGGGTGGGAATATTTTCCAGCCTGTGTCATTTTCCATCAAGGCCAAAATTCACATTCTGCCTCTTGCTGTTTGTGTTTTTCTCCCTAAAACACTTTTTCTTTTTTCATTTAAGGATCTGTAATGCCTTTCTCACCCCACTCCCTGCAGCTTCCAGCCTGCACCGATGGGAGGGACCGTGCGGGGCAGGCGGCTGGGGCAGCCGGGCTCCCTGGGGAGGGGACACACAGGGAAGGGGGTCACCCCCAGCACCCGCCGTGGGGACCGGGCATCTCTCCCGTCCTGGCTCTGATGGTGGTTGTGGCATCCCACCTTCACTGCAGCATACAGGCGTGCAAAAACCCAGGGAGAAAAGTGCTGCAGGGGATCTAAGCGCAATGTTTGGCTTCAAAGTGTCAGTTTGAGATGAAACATGCTCCGACTTTCTCAAGTGAAGAATTAGGAAATTCAAGGGAAGTGAGTCTCCCCCCAGCTACCCCATGAAAAGTTTCAAGGAAACTCGTACTTGTAAAATTTCAAGCATGGGGAGTTAAAATTTTCCTTTGGCCTCAAGCCAATTGTTTTCCCCAAATTTAAGTATTACTGTGATTTCCCTAAGCACGAGAACAGCGAGAAATGGGCACCTTCTCTTTGATTAACCAATACAAACTTTTAGAAGAGTTTTAGCTCTAAGGTGGAGAGGGAAGCAAAATTACGATGAAACATTTCCCCTGCAGCGGTCAGGAGGGCCAAACGTCCAATTTTTCCTGGAAGGAAGAAGCCAGGTTTTTTTCTTAAAAAAGAAAAAAAGAAAAAAAAAGAAAAAGAAAAAAGAAAGAAACCAAGCCACTTCTGTATAGGAAAATGTTTCACTTGAGATTTCCTGAGCAGTGTTACTGTGCAGTGGCTCAGTGCTGGTGTTAAGACCTGAGAAGTGAAGTTCAGTGGTTTTTAAAGGCTTCCCCTACCCTGGACGATGGCTTGACCGTCTCCATCCCCTGCAGCTGGGTGTCATTTGCCCATCCTGCCAAGGAAGTGCCACAAGCCTCATCCCCCTTCTGAGCCCCTTTGCTTCCAAATGAGCTTCCAATGCCCACAATTTTTCTCCATCTAGTTAATTAGTCCTGGGCTCCCTTTGGATATTTGCAGTGCCCTGAGGTGGGACTTGGCCCTGCAGCCCTGGGGACTTGCCCTTGGCTCTGTGCTGGATCCAGCCCCTTGTGCTTGTGCCAGTCCTGCTGGGACGGTGTGCCGGAACCTGCCGCAAACATCTAAACCTTTCCTGCTGGAGCAAAACCCAGTGAGCAACCAAAAAAAAAACCCCCACATCAGCTCTAGCAGGATACTCAGTTCCTTTTCTTTCCAATTTCTGCTTGAATATTTTCAGTGGCACGTTTGAAAATGAAAAGCTTTGGAAAACAACCCCTGCCTGGTGGGAAGTTAGGCTTCCCAAATGTCACAGTGAAACACTTAGGGTTGGTTTTTTTGGCCAAAATAAATGAAGAAATAAAAAGGCATCTTGGGCCAGGGACAACTCAAACACTGATGGGGGTGATGTGAATAATGTTTAGCTAAAAAAAAATGTATTTCACTCAGAAATGTTTCTTGCACCTCTCCCTTTCACTCACAGTGAACCACTGATCCCAGGTGACGTACATGACATCAGGCATGCTTATTGCTGCCCCATATAACAAAACTTGCCTATAGCTGTCAGGGAACATAGGGATACATAAATACTTTAATTTACACACATGAAAAGTATAATGGATGTCGTGCGCGGCAAGAGATGGCATCGTGTGAGCTCTGCAGAGGACAGGCACGTGGGAGATGTCCCCAAGCCCCATCTGATTTCAGACCCCCCACTACTATTAGGCAGGAGCTTAAAATTATTGTGTGCTCAGCTGTCATCCCTGTTCACACCTCTAAGCAGCTTGTGTCCCCCTGCTTTCATTCAGCGATGCCGTTGTGGCTGGCATCCTGCGAGTCCTCTGCATGCTCCTGCTCTGACGAGCCAACGGGCTGTGCCTGGATGCTGGGGGACCCCTATCCCCTTGGGCAATGGCAGCTCCACTCTACGAGGTCCTGAGTCTCCTGCTGTGACTTTGCTCCAGGCAGGGAGGTGACCCGGGGTCTCTGGGGGTCCCTGCCAACCTCAGCGATGCTGGGATTTCCCATGACCCAGCTTTGCTGAGCGGAGAGCCCCTTGCTCCTGCTCTCTCACCTGGTTATTGCAGCTCTCATGTTCCCAGGAAGCGTTCGGTCCCAGAGGTGAAGCCTCACACTCGGATCTCTCCAGACATTGAACCGCCCCCATCCCGCTCACCAGTGCTTTCTCATTACCCCAAGGAAGGCTATCGGTCCTCAAGCCTTTCATCCGACACTCTCCTCAATACATCCATGTGGGTGCTCTTCCACTGCAGAGCTGGTGTCCTGGGGACCCACTGTCCCCCAGCTCCCACCCTGGTGCCTTCCCAGCATGGACAGACCCCCCTGCAAAAGCCCAGCACTGGTTTTCCCCAAGATGCTGCACGAGGATGAAATCATCAGCCACTCACTGATCATCACCACCATTGTCCAAACCAAGCCCTAGCTCCAGCTGGAAACTTGAGCAGACATCCAGCCACACCATCGCATATCGACATTAAACTGCCAACAGGCGAGAGGCACAACCTGGATCCTGCTGGTCCTCTGCATCCCGGCTGGCACTGACCTCCTCTTCCTTGCCTCCTCGCCGCCATCCGTCCAGGCTCACCATTGCTCCTCGGCCACCAGAGCATCTGAAGCATCCCAAAAATTTTACTGAGATGAAACAACCTGGGGCTGAATATGGAGCCTGTCCCGCCAGGCATCTCCTCCTCCGGCAGGCAGGGATGCAGCTGAGCATGGGGTCATCCCCTGCCTGCTGCCGGCCCTGGCCCAGTGCTCCACCCTGCCGGTGCTGCCTGCAGCGGCAGTCCCCACGTGCAGGCAGGGGTGCGTGACCCCCATACCAGCGCTCAGGCAGCATAGCCCTGACTCATTTTTCATGTGAAGTAACATACCCAGGGGAGGGAAAGGAGCCCCCCAGGAGGCTAAGCCCACCCCACCAGCAACCCTGTGCAGCTGAGGAGCCCAAGGTGCTTGGATGTGGGAGCCCTGACCCATCCTGTGCCTCTTGCCACCAGCTCTGACCTCCTGGAGACCTTCGGGCACTGAACCCTGGGCTGGAGAGGGGCTTTTCAGCTTTTGGGATCACACCTAAGAGCAAAGGCCTATGGGGCTGCCCTGTGGGAGGATGAGGGGGCAGGAAAGGGGAGGAAGGAGTCCCAGCCCTGCCAGGGGTCATGGGTGAACCAGGGAATACCTGCTGCCTGCAAGGGCCGGATGGTCAGGCTGCTGTTGTGCTCCCTGCAGCTCCCGGCTGCCTGCATCGTCCCCAGACAGACATCTTCCAGCCCCTGGGGACACAAAACAAAGAGCACAGGCAGTATCCCGCACCCTTGCCCCAGCTGCCTGCACAAGCTGCACTCCCCGGAGCATCCCCAGCCACCTCAGCCAGGGGAGGTGACGGGCAAGGTGCCCAACGGGCTGGATCCTACCCGCCACCACCAGCCCGGGGTTGCTCCGCCACCAGGCTTGGCCCCAAATTTGCCCGCTGCCAGCCACAGGGAGCAGCGAGAGTGGCAGCCGGAGTACGGCCGGGGAGCGGGTGTGAGCAGGGAGAGCCAGCGAGCTCGTCCACCTGGTTTTTCAAGGTCACAGAGGTGGTGGGAAGGAAAGAAAAGAGAGCGAGGAAAAAAAAGTTGACTCAGAAACCGCAGGGAATTTTTTGCCTTTTTAGAATACTGGGAAGAGAAAAAATAGCCACAGTTATTCAAAGCATCCGGGATAATAACAGCCTGTTTACTGTTTGCATGCAAAGATGGCAGGCCCGCAGTACAGCGCAGGGAAGAGGAATGAGGAATTTGCTGCTCTCGCGCCACGGCCCAACCGCTTCTGCTTAGCCCAGCAAAGCGCCGGGTGCTTTCCCAGCCTGCCTGTGCTGGCTGCGAGGCCAGGAGCTGGCCAGCCCTGCCACGACGCCTGGCCGGTCCCTGCTGCAGGCCTGGGAGGAAGGGCTTTGGGAGGGACCTGGGGCTGGGGAGGATGAAGAAGGAGCTCCCGGTGCTGGAGGATGCTCGCGCCGCTCCGCAGCTGGGTGGATGGAGCATCCTGGAGGGAGTCACGGCCACCCCCATGCATGTGGGGACATGCATCTCCCCTAAATAACAACAGCCACCCCACCCCGTGGGTCCCATCTCTGCTCCAGTTCCTGCTGCACACTGATGCTCTGCAAGGGAGGGGACATCATGGGGGGTGGCTTGTAATGGCAATGGGATGCAAAACCTGATGCAAAGACTTTGGAGGAGGGAAAGCATTGGTCTCCCAGCAGGGGAAAGCCAAGGGAGAGCCCCCCCAACAAGCGCTGGGCACAGAGAGGAGCCTGTAGGCTTGGGGGACCCCTAGGGCAAGGCAGTGGGGTGAGGAAAGGAGGAAGGGGGAAGGGAAGGGTTCAGCAGGCCCGGCGGGGAGAGCTTCATTCCTGCCGGCCCGACAAGCAAGCCGGGACTTGAGGCGAGAGAAAGCACCACAGTTTGCCCAACTGGTTTGCTGGGAAGCAGGCTGCAGGGCTGGCCCGCAGCATTGCCAAACTTCCCCCACAAGAATCAGGATTATTTGGAAGGGGAGAGAAATTCCCTTTCTCCCAAATCCTGTTGGGGATTTTTCAGCTTTTCAAAGAGCCATTTTCCATCATAAGGAGGTTGCAATGACCTTGTCTTTCCCCACCCAGCTCCAGCATTTGGCAAGTGGAAAAGGAGAGGAGACGCACGAGGAGTGGATGGGGAGGCACCAGGGCCAACAAAGAACCTGCCAAGCTCCAAGGATGCTCCGAGGACCAAGCTCCAACCTCCAGGCTTCAGGGAGAAAGGAGGAAAAGCAGGAACCAAAGATGCAGACTTGCTGCTGTGGCATGGCACCAGGAGAACAAGGTGCTCCTGGCTGGGAATGGGACTTCGCGGATGGCCATGGGGCCCCAACAAGATCGTCAACCTTGTCCGGACCCACCGTGACTACGGGAGGGACCGTACCTCCCTGAACAGCCCCCAGGCCGGACAAGCTGTCTCCCTTTCACCCACGAGAGAGCTGTTGCCCTGGGACAGGGTGTCTCACTCAAAGCCACTGGGGTAACAGTGGTGGCATTCCGACCAGAGCCCACTGGCCGTTTTCCATCTCTCCAGGGCTGTGGATGTGCAACCCACAGAAGGTGTCACATCCAGGCACCACCTCAGCCAGCAGCTCAGCAAACATCTCCAGCCACCCCCTCTCAGGGACATGGGAACCTAGGGATACAGGGATGCAAGGATTGTGGACACAGGGAGGCAGGAACAAAGGGGTGCAGAGATTGAGGACACAGGGGTGCAGAGATGCAAGGATGGAGGACACAGGGATGCAGGGTCACAGGGATGCAGGGATACAGGGATGCAGAGATCAAGCCCACAGGGACACAGGGACACAAAGGTCAAGGACGCAGGGACATATGGAGCGAGGACATAGAGATCATGGACACAGGGATGGGAGCAGAAGCAGGGATGAAGTACCACACATGGTATTTCAGCTGAAACAGCAAAAGAGTCACCGGCAACTGTGGCAGTGTGACAGGGACATGTCCTGGCCTGAGCAGGAACCACGTGGCATAAAGGACCGTGGGCCCAAGTGATGCTGATGGTGAAATCCATTGAGACAGTGTGGAAAGAGCAGAGGGAAATGCCTGAGATGACAGAGAGATAAAGCAGGTGATAACGTACCCCCGTACCAGCCTTCCTTGCACCAAGGCATGGAGATCCATTAGGCTGAAAAGCAACCCTACCAAAACAAACAAATCTGGGCGCTGCTGCTGCATCCTCCGGGGCATTAGCAGGAGGAGCGGGGACCTCCTGCCCCAACGTGCTGGGCTCAGGCGTCTTCTCCCCACAGCCTGACTCCCCCATTTACAGATGGGCTTTGGGGTTTTCCTTTCCCTTCCTATTTTTTTACGCTTCTCTGCCACCTCATTTGTACAAGGCTGTGCTCCCCCATCTTCTGGCTCCTGGAGACTGTGAAAGCCCTGGGGATGGGGCTCCACAGGGTGACAGGCAGGATGGAGAATGGCCAAGCAGTGGGCAAAGCTCTCAACAGGAGCCCAGCCCTTAAATCCCTGGACCCAGAAAGCTGCCTGCAATCAGCCAGACCTGCCGCAAGGCCGCTCTGCATCCGGATTCGGGTAAATAAAGCGTGGGGCGTGAGAGCTGCGGTATGCCAGGAATGCTGCAAGCCTTCTTGGGGCGGTATGCCAGCTCCCTGGCAGCAGGAGCTGGGGAGGCAGGGCAGGTATGGCCCCTGGCTGGGGACCGCCAGCACCCCCCTGACATCCCAGCAGCAGCAGCTCCCCGTAAGCTTTGCACCCAGTTCTCCCCATTGCTGGCCCCATTTCAGGGAGGACAGAACGGTCCCCTTCAGACATGCCCTGTGCATGGGGGGAGCTTGTTTCCCTGCTTGCAAAACCCAGGAGAAGTCATGGGTGGAAGCTTCCCATTGCTCCGAGTCTCTCTAACCTACTCTTGCAGGGACAAAGACCTGTCCCACAGCCACAGGAAGCCCTGAATTCTCAGCCATGCTCCTTCCAGGTTCCTGGGTGGGAAGGGTAGAGCCAAGCCAGGGTTCAGCATCACAGTCCCACCAAGACCAGTGATCCTCAATGGAGTCCTAAGCCACCTTCCAGGGATGAGTTGGCAGCAAAGCTGGTTTCTCACACCGTTGTTCTGGATAATCTGAGCTAAAGCTCATTGCAGAGACTTGCACAAGATCCCCTGGTCCCCAGGGACAGGAGGATAAAAAAAAATAAACTGCCAATAAATGCCAAGTGATGCACAAAAGGGAAAGCCCCAGCCCAGCTGGTGATGGCTCCAGCCAGGCTGCCAGCACCCAAGCAGCCAGAGCAGAGTCCCTGGGGATGCATCCTGGGAAGCATTAACACGACAGCTATTAAAAATAAAAGGCAAATGAGAGCAGCAAACAAAAAGCTCAGAGAAGAAGGGCTGGGCAGCATCATGGCGTGGCTCTAGAAGACTTAAGGTAGCCCCAATGTGAACACCAGGAGAACTTCTAGTCTTCCAGAAGACCAAGGAGCGAAGCAGGGTGTGAAGGGCTTGGAGGTGGCTGACAAAGCCAGGGGAGAGCTTGGGGACCATGTCCAGCCCTGCTTGAAGACGTGGCCATCAAGGAGCCCCTGTGGCAGGAGCTTAGGAGGGCAGGAACGGGGTCTTGCGAGGAAGAGGAGGAGGATCCCATCAGGATGGAATTACCAGAGCACTACACCCAGGAAGGAAATGATATCAACATTTCTAGGTAACTCCATCCTTTTCCCCCATCGAGGTGGGAAAAATGGGATCCCAGTGGGATTTTGGGGAATGCAGAGATGCTCTTCAACATTTTTTCCCCCTGTCCCATGCAGCTGCACCCCAAATCACTGCCCCAGGGAGCCGGGAAGGGCAGTGTTTCAGCCGGGGGGTCACTAACCCTAGACCCCTTCTGCCCCAGCAGCACCTCCTTCTTGCCCTATCGCATGGGAAAAAAGAGTACACGTGGGTCAATATTTGGGGTTTTTTTATTAAAATATTGTTATACCAAGTGGAATGCTACAGCAATCTCGGTATAGGGCGGCATAACGAAACAGCCAGGTTTACGTTTAAATACTTAAGATAACTTAAAACGCACAAACAGGAACTCATCATCTTTGGCAGGAAAAAAAAAAAGTTCACAGCACGAAAAAAAATACTTAAAAAGAAATACCAATATTAATATAAAATATATTAAGTTGGAGGGGGGGTGTTCCTCTTTCATAATTTTTTGTTTGTTTGTCTTCCACTTTGTAAACAATGCACGAGAACCAAATGCATTTTTTACGTGTCTGGGAGAGAAAAATAAAAAAATGCAGTTGTCCAGCAAATGCACACGTTTAAAGAAGAAAGAAAGAAAAAAAAAATACAGATACACAAAGGGCAAGGACAGGAAGCATCCCAGCTCAGAGGACCGAGACGTCGGTGCTGGCTATGGGCAGAAGCCAGCTGCCAGTAGCCAGGGGATGTGGTGGTGGGATGCAGCCACAAGAGGGGCGGCGCATCCCACTGCCTCCATCAGCCTTCCTCAGTTCACTCTGAGCGTTTCACCTCTGGTTTCAAGGGGATTTCTCCTCCACCTTTCATTCCCTTGATTATCATTGTCTTTTGCTTCACTGCCACCGCATCCCAAACTCCTCGCCTGCCCGTGATAAAAACCCAGAGGCAGGTTGCAGGTGATGGATGCAGGTGATGGATGCAGATGATGGTGGTTTGGGGCTCCTGGTACTTGGCTTGGCCACGTGGATCCGGGCAGTTGATGGGACCCATGGAGGATCCCTCCCAGCTCTGCCCTTGTGCAGACATCACCTTGTGGGTGCAGTTCGGGTGAACAGAGAGGGATTTTCCAGTTGGAGGCCAAGCACCTGGGTGGGTGCGGGTGGCCAAGACCCAGAGATAGGATGGGGATGGAGCCGGGATAGGGATAGAGCCCATGAGCGAGAGGGTGGGAAGAAGCCCCCCACCTCAGGAAGGAGAAGAGGCTGAAACAACAAGTATGTTTGCTCCCATCGTACAAAACCTGGGTGTATTTACAGGGGGGTCACAAGGCTCCACTACCACTGTGGGGTTCCTGGGCTCCAGCGCGCCCTGCGCAGCTGGGGACCCGTGTGGGTGCCAAGTGCGGACAGTGGCTCTCCCATGCACGGAGGCCACCCACTGAGACTGGCTGCGGGGACACTGCTGAGCTCCAGGCTCGGTCCTCCTTCCCGCAGGCTCCTCCATCCCAGGCAGGTGCAGGCAGGGCGGCTCTGCCCATGCAGCAGGCAGGGAGGGTGGAGGGGCTGGTGTGCAGCCTGTGGGTGGCCTTAAATCAGGATCTCCACCATGTCAGACAGGTCCGGGGCTCTGGCAGCAGCCAAGCTTTCTGCAGAGAAAGAAGGCGAGAGCTGGAGGAGAGTTGAAGAGCATCAGCATGGCGCCCATCCCACTGAAGGGCCGGCAGCAAGTGTACTGCTGGTCCAGCCTCCCCCAAAGTGTTCAAGAAAAATGCTCTGCACCTGAAAAGTGAAAAAGCAACAAGCAATTGTAGGGATTCAAACCCACCAGGCTCAAATGGGGCCTTTAAAATGCCTTAAAAAAACACCAATGCTTGTGCAAAGCCTATCTCCTGGATGCCAAGCCCACGTGCTGGAGCATCCCCAGCTCTCCTCGTGCCATCCCCAGGGACTCACCCAGCAAACCAGCCAGGCGCTCAGTGCCCTCGCCCTGGCCGCTGCTTTCGGCCGCCCCGTCCGTCTGCGTGCTGCCGTCCTTGCTGCCATGCTTGGAGTGGGAGGGCAGAGGGAGGGTGGCGGGCGCTGCTGCCCCTTCGGCAGTGGCTTTGCCTGCTGGAGGAGATGCCATTAGGGATTGCCAGCTGCTCTGGCTGGACCCTATGCCTCACTGGAGAAATCCCCCATCCTCAAGCTCTCTACTTCCAAAACTGCAGGGGAAATTGCAGGCAAATCCCTGCTGCCAAGTGAAGGCATGGAGCAGGCAGGTGCCTCTATTTACCTGTGCTGCCCTGGGAGCTGCCCTCGGCCAGCCGGTCGCTCTGGCCAGCCCCCGGCCAGCTTGGGGCAGCAGAGGCGGCAAAGACAGAGGGCACGGACTTGGCTGGCCGCAGGGAGCCTTGGAGGGCTTTGCTGGGGTCCCTCCGCGAGCGCTGCTGCAGGACCTTGATGACGGCATCCTTCTCCAGGATTTGGGCATGAAGGGCTTTTAACCTGGAGAGGAGAAGAGGCAGAAGCTGGGAGAGGTGCCGGAGGAAGGAGAGGAGGAGGCGGACACTGCCTGGCCAGAACACGGCGCAAGCTTGTCAGCAAGGTGGGCCTACCTGTTCTCCATCTCCTGGTGCTTGTGGCTGGCCAGGAGGAGATCCTCGTTGAAGCTGCTGTTGGGGGAGTGCCGCGGGGAATGGCTGATGAGGGTGGTGTCCCGCTGGGCGGCCGCGGTGGCTGCAGCGTCCATGGCAAACTGCCGCATGGTGCACTCCTCCAGGTACTTCTGCTCCCACTTGGTCATGTCAGCCTCCAGGGCCAGGATCTTCTCCTCCTTCTCCCTCAGCTGCTCAGAGAGCGTGTGGGCACTCAGCTCCGGCGTCCCTCCACCTGCGGCACCTGCGTGCCTCTGTGGCAGCAAAAAAAAACCAGAAAACAACCCAAAAGAGAGGATGAGGAGGTGCTGGGAGGATGCAGCACCCACCATTGCTCACCAGCACCCATGGCCATGTCTCGCCGGCACACACCTGCTGAGCCCGCAGCATCTTCAGCTCCTGCTCCAGGCGGGTGCGGAGCCGCAGCTCAAGCTGCTCCCGTTTTTCACAGGCGGCCTGGAGCTGGCCCAGGGCTGCCTGCAGCCGCTCCACCTTCTCCACGTAGGCTCGCTTCTTCCGCAGCTCAGCTTCCGCCTTGGCCGCCCGTGCCTGGGCACTGCTCAGCGCCTGCTCCAGCAGCTCTGCCCGCCGCCGCTGGTCCTCGTTGGCACTGCGCAGCAGGGACACCTCTCGCTCCAGCTTCTCCTTCTCTTGCTGGTGCTCATAGCCTGCAAAAGACACCCCCCCCAGTTCTCAGCCAAAGAGGCTTCACCAGCCTAAGGCTGGTCCACAAAGCCCCCCCTGGGGGCTCTTTGCTCCCCAAAGCCTGGCCGGGCCATCCCTTCCCCAGCACACAAGGTATATGGGGGGTCAAGGGCATCCCAGCCACTCAGGCAGATGGCCAAAAGCCTCCATTTGCCACATTCCAGCCCAAATTTTGGCTTGTGAAGGGTAAAATCTGCCCAGCATGAATCCAGCCACCTTAGGGAAGGGGATGCGATTCCTCCCACATAACACCAACACTGTGTCTCTCTGCTAAAATAATGCATTTAGGTATATTTTCCCCCAAAAAAAGCCCAGGCCTGCACAGCTGCAAGGCACAGGAGGGAGGAGGGAGAGAAGAGCCAGGCTGGCGCAGGGCGGGAGTGCAGGCTCGATGCTGGAAGAGCCGGCACGGCGGCAGGAATGTGGAGAATGCGGGTCACGCCGCCGGCCGGCCAGGATTAATGGCTCGAGTCCAGCGCCAAGAGCAGCTCCATCCTCCCCGGGGATGGGCAAGAGCTGCCGCTCGCCACCCGCCTCCTCCTCCTCCAGCCAAAAGGGAGCACGCTGAGCCCCGCCATCCCGCTCACGGATGCCATGGGGAGCCAGGCAAGGACAGGCATCCCCCGGGACTTACTCTGCGCCAGGAGTTTGGCCACGCTGCCCTGGTTGCTCTCCTGGCTTTCCTGGGTCTTGCTGGCCAGCTGCTTGTTCGCCGATTCCAACCGCTCTGGTCCAAAGGCAATTAAATCCAATTAAGATTTAAATACAAGATTTTGGCCAGAGGAAGCTTGGCTCCTGGCAGAAACACACGGGGGAAAAGCCGGGGGATGGAGAACACCCATGGAGATGGGGATGTGGAGGGTCCCTCACCTTTCAGGTCCCGGTTGAAGTCCTGGAGCCGTCGCATCTCGCCGTCTCTCTTGTTCCTCATGGCTTTCTCCAAGGCTTCCCGCTTGGAAGACGCCTTGACGAGGTTTTCGTAATCCTCCGAGATCCGCTGGATCTCACTCTCCAGCTGGGGCGGAGGAAGGGACAGGCCGGGGTTAGATATTCATGGAATGAGGAAAGGAAAGGGAGATGCTGGCCAAAGCTCACCCAGGCCACTCAGCCCAACCCAAGCTGTCAGAAGAGCTCATCACACCCATGAGACCCCCCCAGGGTGACCCCCAGCGCACGTTTTGGGGGGAAACCCAATTTTTCTTCATGCAGAAGAGTCCCTCCACAGGTTTTGGCTCTGCTGTAGCCCGGCCGGCAGGGAACAGCCACCCCTTGTACGCGGCCACACAAAGGGCTTTCTGTGGCGGCTGGGGATGGGGGGGACAGGCAGAGGGAGGGGGTCACCAGAGAATAGGCTCCTTCTCCCCCGTCCCGGCTGCCGTGCTGCTGAAACGCAGCTGCTCAGAAGGGAACAAGCCACCAGAGGGAGGGGGAAGAAGGGATTAAAACGCTAAAGGGGGTGAATTTTCACAGCAGCTGGTTGAGCATCCCCTTGCTCATGGGGAGGGGGGACACACGATACCATGACCACAGGGCTGCTGCCACTCGCTCACCTTCTGGATGCAGCTTGCTTTCTCGGCGCAGCTCTCCAGCTCCCGCCGCAGCTTCTCACTCTCCCGCTGGAGCCTCTCATTTTCCCGCAGCACTGCATCTGCCCGGGCCAGGCGGCTGCTGGCCGAGACCGCCTGGGCACTCACCAGTGCCTCCACGCTGGCAGGACCCAGTGTGCCCGGGCAGAGGGTTGCCGGTGGCGGCAGGAAAGTGGTGGGGACATGGGTGGGCAGCACCCTGCAGGGAGAGAGGAGAGGGATGCTCAAGGGGCTTGGCAGGGTGGGAGCGCTGACTGCATCTCCAGCTCCCAGCCGACTGCTCCAAACCCATGGGCCAAGCAGGTGCTGCTGGTGCCTTTGGGTGGCCCCGAAGGAGGAGGGAAGCTCTGGGAAGCACCTATCCTGCTTTTCAGAGCTGGGAAGCGTTTGCTTTCTAAAAGGTGCTTTCCTGAGCACCCTCAAACACAAAATAAACCCTGTCTCACAGGGATGCCTTGACCTGAGAACTCCAGGACCTGGCCGGTGGGTCAGGCTGGGCTCCCAGCCCCCCAGGCCCACCCTATTGCTTGGGGTGCTGCAAAGGGATGACAGCTCAGCAAAGGATGCACCTTGGGAGACGGCAGGACTGCCCCTTTTCCTTGTTTTCTGGGCAAAGCAAGGGCTGCCGGCATGGCTCCTCACCACCAAACTATTAATACACCCTTGCTGTATTTGGAGTAGCAGGGCCAGCCCAGCCACCCCTCGCATGACCGCTCTGAGTTCCTCGACAACCCGTGGCCGCCTTGAATACCCCAAGCAGGGCAGCCGTGCACAGCCCAGCTCCACTCCACTGCGGGCTGCCCGCCAAGGGCCTGCATTCCTGCAGGATGATATGGGAGAGAGGAAGAATAAATACATCTTCCTCGCGGCTCCCCTTCCCCTCTTTGTTCCCTGGAAGGAGAAGGTTTTCCTGCCAGAGATGCTATCACTCTCCACCTGGATAGGTCAGCGGGGCTGGGAACAGCGTGCATCCTCCCATCAAGCCTCCAGTTCCCTTCTTCCCATCATTTTCCACACTGGAAGAAGTTTTTTCCAGCCCTCCTCAAATGCCAGGCATCACCTAGACCTCTGGGCCCCCCAGACCGCTCCATGGCCCTCTCGGAGACAACCTGGCTCTTTGCTGGAGGCATCAAGCTGCTGAAGGGAAGGGGAGAGCTGCCCAGCGCTGCTCATCGCCTCCATGAACCACCTGGCAGCAGCCCAGGCTTAGCTCAGCAGCAGCCCCACGGCACCAGCAGCAAACTGGTGCTATGCAGACATCCCCAGCTCAGGACTACGGGGTGGGTTTCCATGGAGTGGGGAGCACATTTGCCTTCCACCCTGTTCCATGCCCGTTCCACATTTAGCCGTTTCCTGAGCTCGCTCCAGCTCCTAAATTAACTCCAAATTCCTCCCAGCACGTGGGGAGGGGCCAGGGTCTGCAGACACAGTGGGATTTTCATCACTGCTTGGAAAAATCCAACTGTGCTGGGGGAAACTGGGGAGAGGAAGGGACCGGTGGTGTCCCTGCAGACCCCCACAGGCTGAGCCAAAACCAGTCCCGTGAGGATGAGATTTGGCAACGGCTGCCCCGGGCCCCCCCACTGCTCTCCGCATCCTGCATCTTCCGAGCATCCATCCTGGCCGCTCCTGGGGCACCACGGCTGGGAGGCACCCAGTGAGCACCCCAAAAGTGGAGCCCAGGGGCCGCAGGTTACCTGATTTCGGGGTGCTGAAATCCAGGACCTTCCCGGGAGCAGGGTCGGGGTTCGGCCAGGTAAGTGTCCTGGGAAGGGATGACATAGGGATACTCCGGAGGGGGTCCCCGTGGCTCCGGCCCCTCGGGGTGCTGCCCTCGGAGGGCAGCGAGCTGGTGGTGGCGGGAGAGCTGGGGGTAGCTGTGGGAAGCACTGATGGGGCTCTGTGCTTTGGCTCCGTTCCTCTCCAGTGACATCCGCATCAGCCGCTCGCTCAGCGACCGCACGTGGCCATGCTTCAGGTCCTTCAGCCCCTCGTCGGGGCGTCGGGTACCGCTCTCGGCCCCGCGCGGACCATTTTCACCCCGAATCCCTGGGCTGACCCCTCCAGGCTGCTGCCCGCCCCGCTGCGAGGCATAGTATTGGGAATGTGCCTTGGCCTCCTCATAGGTCGGGAGCTCCTCGCCCTTGTGCTGGGGCTGGCAGAGCCGATAGACGCTGTTCTCCAAGTAGACGTGGTCAGAGTGATGCTCCTGACCCTGGGGCTCCTGCCGCGTGGACTGCTGCACCATTTGGCTCTCCTCTGGACTGAGGCTCTCCAGGGAGGAGCGGGGGCTGCCGGCACCCCCACCGCCACGCAGGGCCTGCTGCTGGATGGCCAGCAGCGTGCGGTTCTCTGTGAGGTTCCCGTAGCGCAGCTGCTCCTGAATCAGGCGGTGCAGGACCGTCCCGTTCGAGTCCTCTGCCGTCCTCATCTCTGCCTGCACTGTCGGCAAAGCCACGTTTCCACCTGAGAAGGGTGACCCCGGGGACCTTAGCAGCAACTGTCTGCGCTGAGGCACCTGCGCAGGGTAAAGAGGGGATAATTGGGAACCGGCCCAGGCAGGACGCAGCGCAGACCCTGATCAACAAGGGTTTGTTTTCCAGGAATCCTGCTCGGCACGCTGGCAGGCCGGCCGGGACGCGCCGGCCGGGTGGGAGGCCGTGGCGGCGGTGGGAGTGCAGAAGCGAGCTCCCCGCTGCCGTGGCTGAGCACTGCCACTCTCATCACACCCATGGCCGAGCCTGGCTCCGGAGGCCGGGACCGGGGCTGGGGGGGGGGGGGGGGGGGGGGTGGGGAGGGGGCGGCGGCTCGGGGGGTCGAGGCTGACTCCGATGCTGGCTCCCCACCGGACCCGGGCCCTCCCCCAAGGGCCGGCGCTGCCCCGTAGCCCGGGGATGAGGGACGAGGCGGCCCCGGGGGGACCGGGCACGGAGCCACCGGGAGGCCGGCGGGAGGCCGGCGGGGACCCCCCCCCCAGCCCCGGCGAACAGAGCCGGCCCCTCACGGCTGTCCCGATCCCGGCGGGGTCCCGATGCTAGTGGGAGCCCCACCGGGGCGGCACTTACCGGAGCATGGCGGAGCGGAGCGGAGAGGAGCGGGGCGGCGGCGGCGGCGGCGGCGGCGGCGGCGGCACTGGGCGTCCCGCCGGCAGCGGAGGCCGGCCCGGGCCCTGCTATGCCCGGAATGCAGGGGCCGGACCCGCCCGCTCCTCTCCGTACCGCCCCTCCCCGTCCCGCCGAGGGTGCTGCCGGCAGGGGGAGCACGGACGGGGACGGGGACACGGACACGGACACGGACACGGGAGTTGTGGGGCAGCCGCAGTCGGCCTGGGCTGGCGGCTTCAGACCCCCACCCCTGGGGAAGGGAGGGAGCGGGACGTGCCTCCCTGCTTCCCCGCGCTCTTCAAAATCAAAATCACCCCAAAACTCACCCAGGCCTTTCCCGCACCCACCGGAGCCCACCGGCACTGTGAGACCCCGGGTGGGTCGCTCCCAGCTCCGCAAGCGTGCGGGGATGCAGGGGGCGCTTGTCCGGCCTGGGTCCGGGAGCACGTGCCCCGGGTGTACCAGGGGCCACACGCGTGCCACGGGTGTACCAGGGGCCACACGCGTGCCACGGGCGCTGCCGGGCAT
Source organism: Astur gentilis (assembly GCF_929443795.1). Lineage (NCBI taxonomy): Eukaryota > Metazoa > Chordata > Aves > Accipitriformes > Accipitridae > Astur > Astur gentilis. The sequence goes on from NC_064885.1 coordinate 14,841,217, forward strand.
GTGAGGGGCCTGGGGGGCAAGAGGCAGCAGCAGGCCTGGGGGGTCAGTGCACGCCACATGCGTGAGGGGAGTTCGCAGCTGCCAGGATATGGGGGGGGGGGGGGCGAGCTCTGCCCGCCAGCTGTCCGGGAACATAAATCTTTCTGTTTAATCGCAGCTTGGAGAGACGCGCCATTGTCTGCGGGACCAACCCAGCCCCACAAAAACCTGCTGGCCCCATCTGCTCTGCCCTCACGCCCCCCCCTTCCTCGCCTCCCGCCGGCTGGGGGACATCAGCTCACCGCAAGTGCAGCCGTCCCTGCCAGCTCTTGCATGTTGGGCACTGGGCTCAGCACCTTTGGGTGTCCCCTGCCTCCCTCCCAGCCTCAGTTTCCCTTTTCGGGCAGACGCCGTTTGCAGCACGGCCACGGGAGCACAGTGGGGCCTGGCCACCCACCACTCTGGGGGATACAAGACAATAGAGGAAGCCACCAAGGACCAAATTCCTTTTCCCCTTTCAACACCAAAGAGGCCCAGCTCATCTTTGGCAGGGGACACCAAGAACCCCCAACCCCAAAGCAGAGAAACACAAGCCCCATCTTGGCCCTGAGCACCCAAGGCTGCCGGTGCGGAGCCCAAAAGCCGTGGCTCCCTGCGAGGCCCCAAGACGGCAGATGGCTGGAGGAGAGGCGGCGGCGGCGTCAGAGAGGCAGGTGCAGAGGAAAATTGCTAATTAGCTCCGGGACATTAAGCTCCCATTATTGTGAGAGGGAACTCGACATCTTCTGACCGGCACAGACCCGGGAGGCAGGTCTGGAGGGGGGGACACACACGGTGGTCTCCAGCCTCATCCCCTTGTTTTGCTGCTTCTGCTGGTGTGATATCCACCCCATCCCACCCTGGTATCACACCTGGGCCACCCCAAAAGCCACAGGATAGCAATAGCAGGCAGGGAGCTGCAGGCACAGCTCTTTCCCTCTGGGTTTTCTCCCAAAAAATGGGGGGGGGGGGGGAATCCCCAGCGTGGAGCAGGTAACAGACTCAAAGGCAGGGGAGCACGCAGAGAAGGTGCACAGGGAGAAGGAGTCGGTGCTTGGAGGAAGAGGAGCACCCTGATACAGACCCAGAGATGAAGAACGTGGCTCTGGCATGATCAGTCTGGATTTGGGCTTAACAAAGCCTCACAGCATCCCCACCCAGGCAGGTCCTGAGACTGTACTTAGCGCCCAGAAGCTCATCAAACAGTAACAGGGCTCAAGAAACAAGTTTTTCAGCCCAGTTTTACCAGTGACAAGTCAAACCCACCCAGCTGGAGTTTTGGAAGTGGGAATTGGCACCGGCCCTGTGGGTGTGGGCGAGACCCCAAAACCCCAGCGAGGGGTCTACCCCTTCGTGGGGAGGCGAGCAGGGCACAGCTCTCATCCCTGTGTCCCCAACCACATGCTGAGCCTGGAAACACCAGCCCAGGCCCAGCACTGGGTGGATGGATGGATGGATGGGTGGGTGGATGGACAGACTCTGAGATACCAAGCCTGGCAGCAGCACCTCCAAAGGGACCCAGCTGTGGCTCTGCCCTGCTCTTTCCCAAGGGGATGGGGCAACGCACCCTGAGCCCCAAGGCAGCCAGCCCAGCTCCCCCCAGCAGCCAGGCTGCCTCTCCCGGCTCATCCGCCAGCCTTATCTATATGCCTGCGTCATCCTGCTTCCCTTCCTATCTTAACACTGCTCTATTTTTGGCAGCAGGAAACCCCTCCTGGGCTGATAACACCCCTTTGGAAAGTGATCTGAAGAATTTCCTCTTTTTTTTCTAATGTTGGAGGTAAGAAAAGCCTCAGCCTTTTCGTTTTCCCCTGGAGAAGGTGGAATAGCAGCTGGCAGCCCCACACCGGGCCGGCCCAGGTGGGAGCATGTGGGTGGAAAGCCCAGCTGGGGTCGTGCCATGGGACAGGGACTTGTGGCTCTGGCTGGATCCATGGGAGCGGCGGGCAAACGCAGGTGCCAATGTCCCCGGCTCCCTGGGTGACACACGACTCCGCAATGCAAAACCCTCCCACTGACCTCACCACCGAGCCTTATCGGAGAGGCGTTGGAGTGAGACGAATGAGCCAAGAAAATACTCGCGGGATGAGATCACCTCGGCTGTCTTCACGACTCCCAAAATGCCTCGGCCATGCTGAGCCCAAATAACTGGGGTGTTGTGGGCAGGTGCCCACAATGGAGAGGAGGTTTGCAGCTGGCTTTAGGCTGGGCTCAGTGCATTTCCCAGGGCGATGATCATGGTGGTGAAAGCGTCCTCCAGCCGCCGAGCCCTGCTGAACTCCCCAAACTGCTCCATGGCGATTTGCCCTATAAAGCTCCCTCCAGGTACCTGCTTCTCTCCCAAGCTCCTGATTCAAAGTGCAACCAGGCGGGAAGGAGAGCTGGAGTTCAAGGAATCACAGAAGTGCCTTTCCTGTACTCTTTCCCAGTGCCAGGATTGGTGTGAGGGCACCAGGATGCTGCATCCCCGTGGGCAGGGAGCAAAGGCAGCACCAAGGCTCTTCCTCTCCACCCAGCATCCCAGCCAGGTGCTCCAGTCCCTGGAGATAGCCCCACAAGACACCGGACCTGATTAATGACTCCTCTTCCCCATCCTCTGATACCAGTTTCTCTCCGGCAGCTTGATATGGGAGTTGTGCCATTTTGGGGGTATCCCAGCTCTACCCCCTCCATGGGGATGCCTGGCCTGGGGTGCTGCTGTGTGACAGGGTGAACCCCATTCCTGCGGCTTTTCCCACAGCCATGACTCAGAGGGGGAGCACTCCTGGGGAGGGCTTGGGTGGTAACGGTGTCCTCCTGGCTTTTGCCCAGTCCCCTCACTCCTTTTGTTGCTCCTTCCTGAGCTGGTGACTGATACAGCTCTTCCTTGGTGGAGGAACGAGAAGAAAGATCCCGTCCTGCCAAGGGGAAACCCAAGCAGCCTTGGTCCAGGCGCTCAGCCAGAGCGATGGGGGAACCAGGGCCAGTCCTGTTGGAAAAAGGCTGATAGGGATATCCCCACAGGCAGCCATTCCCCCGAGACATGGCTCCAGCGCTGCTCCTACCTGCCCCATTGCTCCAGGAAAAGAGGAGGTTGCCTCCACGCCTCAGATGTCTGTCCCGGAGCCAGAGTTCTGAGACTCCGCCTTGTTTGGGGGGATGCTGGGTCTGACCCCAGGTGAGGATCGCACAAGGTTGGGGTGCTCCTGCTCCCCCTACCATGCTTTGTCCTTTGTGCTCTGCTCTTCTCCTGGGGCAGGGCAGGACCTGCCATGAAGCTGGGACATCCCAAAACTGGCACCTGGGTAACCCAGGGGACATCCCCACTCCCCAGCATGGGTAGGTACTTTTGCTGGAGATGTCCATCAGTCAGACACTCAGGAAGGTGATGCCACAGGTACATTCACAAAGCCCCTTTCAGGAATTTGGGGAGAGGAAAAGTGTGGCTGGAAAACCCCCCGGAGGCTGCTGCTCATCCACGGGATAACATGGATTCATGAGCATGACACAGTCAGGGATGCAATCCTGAGTGTGCACACTGGCATCTTCTGCAGTGCCGCAGCTCCACCCTCTCAGCCATCCCTGCTGCCGGCTCCGGCACCTGCTCAGCAGGACCAAAACTGATTCCTGGCGGTGGGTACAGCCTCAAGCCCTGCCCGGCCTTTGGGAAGCTGTCACCGCAGGAGCCCAGCAAGGAGGCAGCGAGGCTGGATGCCTCTGTGCCCTCCAGCCCTGCTAAACAGGCAGCACAGACCAAACTCTGTTGTAAGGTAGGAAACACGAGGGATAATGTGCAAACTTGTGACAAAGCCATGTGGCCATCAGAAAGGGGCCAGGGTTCTTCTCCTCCTCCTCTGCGTTTTAAACCCCTGGAGTCATTTCCATTCCTGGATGTTAAATTGTCCTTTTCTGCTTTCCTTTATTTCCCCATTTCCTGAAAGGGGCTCGTTGTTCCTGACCTGCCGGCGCCAGCATGGTGGGACCTGAGGCTTTGGTTTCAGTTGCCAGTATCTGCCAAGGAGATGCCAGAGAGAACAAAGGTTGAGCGTGGCCACCCGCTGTGGCCCAGTGAGATGCCAGGATCCACCAGTCCCAGGGGACACAGGTTGGCATTTCCATAGCAAAGCCCTTCGCTGCCATTTGGCTACGTTCTCACACTTGCAGCATTTTCACTCTTTCTTGAGAAATGTGAAGTGCAGGGTGTGATTTCCTGCCCACGGGAGGGCTAGCAGGGACACCCCCCCCTCCATGGCTCTGGTATTGGCCAGGAGAGGGAGCAGCTCTGGCCCCTGTCCCCGCGCCAGGTGGGAGCATGGGGTGACACAATGCCACCCATGAAAGTGCCATGGGCAAGTGGCCATAAGCAGTGTCCCCTCACTGGCCACATTTGCCCACTTGTCTCTGCTCTGAAGTTGTGGCCTCCTTGTCCGTACCCCCTCCCCATGGCCAAGCAGAGAATCAGCATCCTAATTTAGGTGTAGCACCCAGAGGGGCAGAGGGATACCAGCCATTCTGCTCCCCACCGCTCTTTTGTCATGAAAATAAGTGCACACATCTGGATCCCTAAGGAAGATTTGCATCTTCCCAGTCGTGAGGATAACCTGCCGGGGGACACAGCCAGGGCAAAATCAGCTTGGCGTTGTGTTCCCAAACATAGAAGAAGTAAGAACTATCCGTCCTGGAAAAGCAGCCCTGGCTGAGTCATGCTGGGGTGATTGGGGCCAGAGAAAAGGGCTGTTGACTTTTGTACCTGGTGATGATGCTTTACAGAGTAGGCTGCCAAATAGCTGTCTCCAATGCATGGACAGGCTAAGTGAAATAAGAAGTGGGAAGGAGAGCATTGGGCAGGGGTTGTTATTCATCACAGGATCCCAAATGAAGCAGGAACTTGTCACCTTCTTTCTGCTTCACCTGCCTCCTGCATGCTCTGGTAGAAACCTGATGGTCTGTCTAGAGCGATTTAGGCCACTTTATGGGAGGAATTTGGCTTCCACACACGGGGTGTCCAGGATCCCAAATCCTACCCCATGCCGTGCAGCTTTACTCAGAGGTGCTCCCACATCAAAGCGTTACCCACAGGAGGAAAGTAAAAGGATAACAAGGGCAGGTGCATGCGACAGCATCAGCCTGCGAGCAGCTGTTTATTTCTGGGTACCATGTCGTGGTTTTGGGGTGTACCCTCTGGGGCAGCCATGGTGGGTACCAAGCTCCTGGTGTGAGGGTGGTGTTCCTGTCCTGCTGGAAAAGGGCTCCACCACGGAGTGGGACATCAAATTAGGCACTTCCCTGGCAGTGGCTCATCCTGTGGCTCCAGCAGGAGAGGAGGGAGTGGGGCTGAACAGGAGCACCACAGCCTCCTGGAGCAGCTCCCACCGGGTCCCTGCCACCATCTGCCCTTTGCTCAGAAGCTGCAGGAGATAGGGATTCAGAGGGAGGAATTTGCTTTCCCCATTCTCTTGTGAGAGCAGAAGCACCAGCCACTCTTCAGAGCTCTGCTCTGGGTGAATCGGTGCCTGGTGCAAGGAGCGTGTCCTCGTGCACCCACATCTGTGGCCATCTCCTGTGTATGGGGGGGACAGCTGTGTGGGGTCCTGGAGCTGAATGCACAGCTGATTCATGAGCTCCTCTGCAGAAGCAAGAGGCATTTTCATACAGCAGCTTGGCACCAGGAATAAGGGAGGTAGCAGCCACCAAGCAACCTGCTTTTAAATTTTCATGCAAATACTGAATAACAAAAGCAGACAAGAGAAAGACCAGGTGTTCTCCCAAAGTCCTCACCGCGCTCTGCCTCCAGCAGACCTTCTCAGGGCAGCTAGGCTGGTCTTTTTAGCTAGCAACAGGTTTTTAACTGCCTGAGAAATCGTAAAGACAAACTTTGTTTTGCAGAATAGAGAACATACAGTGGGAAAGATGGATGGATGGATGGATGGATGGATGGATGAAGGAAGCAAGGAAGTATCTTCCTTTTTTCCTCCATTTAAATGCCATAGAGATAATGATGTCTTATCAGTACACCACTTAAATGGCCAAACTCTTCAAAGCTCTGATGATGCCTCCATTTCTTCAGGGGCTGCTCAGCTATCATGGAAAGAGGAGATGGGTATGAGCGCTTCTCAAGAGAAAGAAGTGTCAAGGGAGAGGCACTGGGACAAGACTCAGAGCAGGGAAGAGAGGGTGAGGGATGCCCCAGAGGTCAGTTCTTGGCATGCATCACGCCACGTCTGCCGAAGAGGGGAAGAGGGAAGTCAGCAGCATTTCTGTCACCTTGAGGTCCTCCAGGATGGTGGCCATTCCTTGGGGAAAGGTAGCCTGCCTCCAGGCATCCCTGGGGGGAAAGATAAACCCTGGAGACCAGGCTCAGTGGTGTTATTGCTGGCTATCTTCATGCATTGCATTAAAACATTATTGCTCTTTGTGGAACACTGCAGGAGCTGGTTGGCTTGCACTGTGTCTAACGAGGTTTCATTGAGCAATGAGAACCAGCACTGGCACAGGCAGTTTGTCACAGTGTGGAGTTGAATCACACAACTCTGTGGCAGAGCATCCCCCCAAAACAGAGGGGTGGGCATCCCTCCACCAGACGGCAATGGGCTTCCTAGCTTCCCTGCTGCTCTCCTTTTGAAGCCCAAAGCTGACAACTGTCATGGTGTTTTCAGCATGCACAGCATGCAGTTTTGGAGCCACAAAAGCTTGGGAGAGTCACTGGATCTGCCCCTGAAACTCTTGGAGCTGTTCATGGCTTGCCTGGGAGACGTGAGTAACGTGGCTGGGGTGGGAGGCTGTCAGTGCAGCGGTCAGCCCGTCCCCTAGAGTGAGGATAGAAATCATTGCCCCATTGCACCTGTAGACACATGGAGCTAAAAAATACGCATTTCCTACAAACCTTGGAAAAAGGGGTGGGGGGCAGGGGAGAAATATATGATGAATGATCTCCTCAGGGCAACAGCTGTGCCCTGCAGGGACAGCAGAAACTGCACACGGAGGGTAAAGGAGGGAGGGAAGGGAGTGGAGGAGGTCAGGATCACAGGATCACAGAACAGCCCAGGTTGGAAGGGACACAGAAAGTTTATCTGGTCCAACCTTTCATGGGAAAGGGAGCCTAGCTGAGATTATATAGCACCCTGTTCAGTCTCAACTTGAAAACATCCAGCAATGGGGATTCCAACCACAACCCTGGGGAGGTTGTTCCAGTGAATGATTGTTCTCACTATAAAAAAATTCTTTCTTATGTTGAGATGAAACCTCTCCCAGTGTAAGTTGTACCCATTGCCTCTTTTCTTCTCCGTGTGACCTCTTGTGAAGAGAGAGCCTCTGTCCTCTTTGTAGCCACCCTTGAAGCACTGGAATACTGTGATGAGGTCCCCCCCAAGCCTTCTATTCTCCAGGGAGTAAAGACTCAACTCCTTCAAGCTTTTTTCACAGGGCAGGTTCTCCAGCCCTTTGACCATCTTTGGGGCCCTCCTTTGGACCCTCTCCAGTCTGTCCACGTCTTTTTTGAAATGCAGGGGACCAGCACCAGACACAGCACCATAGGTGCAGCCTGACAAGCGCTGAGTAGAGTGGGATGATCACTTCTCTGTCTCTGCTAGCAATGCCCCTGCAGATGCAGCCCAGGATCTGACTTGCCTTTGTTGCTGCAGCAGCTTCCAGCTGGCTCCTGTTCAGCCTGTTGTCTACCAGGACCCCCAAGTCCCTCTCAGCAAGGCTGCTCCCCAGCCACAAAGGTCCCAGTCTTTACTGGGCTCTTGGGTTATGTTGTTGCAGGTGCAGGACTTTGCACTTGTCTTCATTAAGCTTCTCTCAGTTCTTGCTAGCCCACTCTTCCAGCCTGTCCAGGTCTCTCTGTAAGATGGCTTTTCCTTCTGACATGTTCACCTCACCACCCAGTTTGGTGTCATCAGCAGACTTGGTGAGGGTGCCTTCAATCCCATCATCCAGATCATTTATGAAGATGTTGAACAACGTGGAGTTCAGTATTGATCCCCGGGGGACACTGCTTGTAACAGGCTGCCAGCGGGAATCAAAACCATCGATCACCACCCTCTGAGCACAGCCTGTGAGCCAATTTCCTACCCATCTTGTGGACCACCCATCCAGTCTGTGCCTTGCCAGTTTGTCCAGGAGAAGGCTGTGGGTGCTGAAATCCAGCAGGACTTCAGGAAGTTGGTAGGAAAAGCCTCGGTAAGAAATGGCACCTCTTTGACAGTCTGAGGTCTGCGGGAGACTGACCTCCAGCACTTCCCTGGCTGAGGACTCTGCCACCATGCTCACTTCTGCTCGCTTGGTCTCATACCAGTGCAGAGGACTTCCCAGCTACTCTGTGTTAATAAATTAGGAGGCCACGCAGCACAGGACAGGCTAGGTCTGTGTCAACACTGGGATTGGTGCCAGCCGCATCCAAACACCTGTGCCATGCCCAGGAGCTGAGCTGTGGTGAAAACACAAGTGAACAGTCTGCCAGACATGAAGGTAACACCTTAACGGTATTGAACATCCCCTGGCATTGTGACAGTGAGCGTGTCACTAGGTTGGTCACTGCTAATACATGGCTGAATAACTGGAGGGCTCATTAGAATCATAGAATCATTTAGGTTGGAAAAGACCTTCAGGATCATCGAGTCCAACCATCATCCATGCCCATTAAACCATGTTATGGAGTACCTCGTCTACATGCTTTTTTAATACCTCCAGGGATGGTGACTCAACTACTTCCTTAGGCAGCCTATTCCAGTGTCTGACAACCCTCTCAGTAAAAACATTTTTCCTAATATCCAACCCAAATCTCCCTTGCCGCAACTTGAGGCCATTTCCTCTCGTCCTATCTCCAGCCACCTGACAGAAGAGACCAGCACCCACCTCACTACAACCCCCCTTCAGGTAGTTGTAGAGAGCGATAAGGTCTCCCCTCAGCCTCCTTTCCTCCAGACTAAACAACCCCAGTTCCCTCAGCTGCTCCTTATAAGACTTGTGCTCAGGCCCCTCACCAGCTTGGTTGCCCTTCTCTGGACACGGTCCAGCACCTCAATGTCTTTCTTGTAGTGAGGGGCCCAAAACTGAACACAGTACTCAAGGTGTGGCCTCACCAGTGCCAAGTACAGCGGGACAATCACCTCCCTGCTCCTGCTGGCCACACTATTTCTGATACAGGCCAGGATGCCGTTGGCCTTCGTGGCCACCTGGGCACACTGCTGGCTCATATTCAGCCGGCTGTCAACCAGCACCCCCAGGTCTTTTTCTGCCGGGCAGCTTTCCAGCCACTCTTCCCCAAGCCTGGAGCGCTGCATGGGGTTGTTGTGACCCAAGTGCAAGACCCGGCACTTGGCCTTGTTGAACTTCATACAATTGGCCTCAGCCCATCGATCCAGCCTGTCCAGATCCCTCTGTAGAGCCTTCCTACCCTCAGGCAGATCGACCCTGCCTCCCAACTTGGTGTCATCTGCAAACTTGCTGAGGGTGCACTCAATCCCCTCATCCAAATTATCAATAAAGATATTAAACAGAACAGGGCCCAACACCAAGCCCTGGGGAACACCACTTGTGATCTGCTGCCAACTGGATTCACCACAACCCTCTGGGCTCGTCCAGCCAGCCAGTTTTTCACCCAGCGAAGAGTACACTTGTCCAAGCCATGAGACACCAGTTTCTCAAGGAGTGTGCCATGAGAGACAGTGTCAAAGGCCTTGCTGAAGTCAAGGTAGGTAACATCCACAGCCTTTCCCTCATCCACTAGATGGGTCACCTGGTCATTGAAGGAGATCAGGTTGGTCAAGCAGGACCTGCCTTTACTCAGATGCAGCTCCTGGCAAGCCCTGTGTGGACACAAAGTGGCTGTGAAACATCCTTTGAACCTCTCGTCATGAGTTTTTGAGCTTCTGCTGCGCATGGTGATAGTCGTGAGAGCGGCTGCAGTGGCATAGGGACAGATGTGGAGAGGGGACGGTGAAGAGCATCTCCCTCTATAGCTCCCTCCAGCCCAGCAAGCATATGGAGGAAACACAGCTGAGGCAAAGCAGGGTGTAGAGGTGGAGGGTGGAGCAGTGGCAGCTTCAAACCCAACACTGCCTGAGAAAGATGCAACAGGGATAAACCCACAGGCTATGTTGCCTCTGGTCTCAAATGTCAGGGGGTCACAGGTGTGGAGAGATGGGCTCCACGAGGACCCATAACTAGCACCTATTTATTAGCTGGCAGGATAAACAGAGACAGGGCCTTGGGAACAGTTTGTCCAAGAGCAGGGAGACACTGGACTACTCTGCCCAGACTGTCACAGCTGTGCATGGCAGAAATGCTCTTTCCTTCTACACTTCAGCTCCAGGGACCAGCCACACCAGCTGCTCTGTGAGGGGATGTGACCCCCAGCACTGCTGTGCTGCTACCTGTCCCTCCTCCCCCCACCTCAGCTGGGATGGATGTACAGACCTTGGCTGCCTGCTCAGCTGTGACACTACCCTTAAGTGCTCTGATCCTGGACCTTCTCGTCCTGGCAGTGTCCCTCCCCCAGCACACAGCACAGATCCTGCCTCTAGCAATGTAAAAATGCAAAGAAAAATGTAGGAAGACCAGGATTTGAAAACCATGGGTACTGAACTCTCTGGTGGCAAGTCTCCACCAGACTCCCATGCTGAAGGTCATCTTGCTTATGGCAAGGAATTTGTGGCTGGCCCTGTGGCTGGCAGTCTGCAGCTCTGCTTTATAAGCCAGCTTTTTTGCCAAGGTGAGCCTCCTCTGGCAGTCTGCAGCTCTGCTTTATAAGCCAGCTTTTTTGCCAAGGTGAGCCTCCTCTGGGGACAGGTCCACACAGCTGCCCTGCACAACACAGCATCAGTTCAGGAATCCCACAGCCAGCTCTGGGCAAGGATGGTGCTGGCAAGCAAGTTCAGGTGTCGGAAGAGCAATAGCTGCATTAGCAGAGGCAAATTAGAGCCTCTTTGGCCAGGACGCTGGAGCTATTTTTGTTGTTCTGGAGGTGACCTGTTCTTCAGAGTTAACTTGGCACCCCTGTATCACATACAGGCAGAGCATGTGACACCTGGAAGCCTCCAAGGGGAACATGGAGATGAAGTTCACATGCACCAACAAGGCAGCCCTGTTCTTCTAAGCAGTCTCCCCTTTTACAATGTCCTGGGCCTGTCTCCGGCAGAAACCTTCATCCATGCATGGGGTAAACCTTGCCCTTCCCCAGCCCAGCCCAAGGTGGGAAGGTTAGGTTGGCCACTGAGCAAAGACCTTCAAGCAGAGCTGCATGTTTTAGCTGTGCACTTGATGATACAATAGAAAATGCCTCTGAAGTCCTGGCCCTCTGGAGCATTTCCTTAGCTCACTGGAATTTCCGTTTATTTCTTCCTCTCCCAGGCTCTTACCGAAAACCAGTGTCACCACATGTGTCTCCTAGGCAGGCTCTGGAGACGGGCCAGCTCTCTTGGTCCCCCTCTCAGGGCTCTCATCGATGTGCAAGGCATTTGCAAGGAGCGAGCTCCCCGAGGGTGTCAGCTTCGGCTTGCCACTTGATTAATCACTGAAGGCAATTCTGCCAATCAAGGAAAGATTTACAAGGCAGGCAGGAAGCCCTTGTTTTTACAGGAGTGCCTCAAACACACAGCACACAGTAGGAAAAGCAAACATTCCAGGCATACCAAGGGATCCATGGGATAAAAATTCCCCAAACAGCCCAGATTAAGATACTTGGCAGCACATGGAAACACTAAAACCTGGAGTCAAGGATTTAATTGTGTTATTTAGCAGAGAGCCCTGAGCGCTGTGTGGAACAACCTGAGCTGCATGGGAACAGCCACCCCAGAGGGGCAGGGAGAGGGTCAGCGGCAGTGCCCTCCATACAGTAAAGGTCAGGGCTGGCACCCCCCCCCTTCCAGCTCCATATGGTTGCCAGAGCCTTCTGGCAGAGTTTAATGTGAGTTTTCCTTTGGAAACACTCAGCCATGCTCCTTAGCAAGTGGGGCAGGGGTCACTCTGAATCAATGCAAAGCTGAATCTGAGCCCGTTGGAGCAGAGAGAACCACTGTTCTGGCCTGAGAGCAGCAGTCGTCATGCTGGGTCGATACCTGTTACCTCCCGTCCTACCCTAAAGCCCTCCAAAGTGAGTGGAAACACTCCCATCCTCTCTGGTCCCACATGCCAACCCAGGAGATGCAGGAATGGCCCTGCAATTGCTTGCCTCCACTGAAATACTCATTGAGCATCATCAGGGTTGAATGAGAAGAGAAACCGCTAGAGCAGGTCCAGTGACACCAGTGGGTTCAGCTGCTTCTACAGAATAACCTGTCTCCTGGGCTGCTTGACCAGCTTACTCCCTGGCTGTTACCCAACTGTTGCTGTTTAACAAACAGCAGCAATATTTTTCATTTATGGGTTTTCAAGGGACCAGAATAAAGGCAGGAGGGAAACAGCACTTTGTTTTCTTTAATCAGTCCAAATGATGTGCTTCCCCTTTCTCTAATGCTCTTTTGAACTCCCCTTTTTCAATTTGAAACAATTTTTTAAGGAAGTTCATTCTCTGGCTGTATTTCACAGAACTTGCTCTTGTTTGTCAAGTTACCTGTGCAACGAATTCACACTCCTGTGGTTAGTCCCAAGTATGTGTTGTGAGATAGTCTGTACTCTACATCAGGCTCTGAATCTCTATGTGAAGAAGAGGAAAAAGCTGTGCAGGACAAAAAAAGTGAGAAGGCCCACAAATTTTCGTAAGCTGGAAATATTCTCCTCTCTGAAAGGATCAGTTGCCACATAAAGGCTCCTTTTTCATCTTTCTGCAAACCACCCCACAGAAAGTGGAATTTGACATCGCCTAGTTATGTATGGCTTGTCCACTTCTGCTCCAAATCCAGCTGCCAGCAGCTTGTCCTGGCAGGAAGCTCTGGCTCCCACTCACAGACAGATGATTTCTGGAAGAGTGGCAGAGGGGACCAACAAGGAAATAAGTCATCTGCTGAAAGCGAGAGTTAAAGGGAAGCACATGCTTGAGATCATTGAATCACAGAATGGTTTGGGTCAGAAGGGACCTTTAAAGATCATCTAGTCCACCCCCCGCCGCCATGGGCAGGGACATCTTTCACTACATCAGGTTGCTCAGAGCCCCGTCCAACCTGACCTTGAACACTTAGAGTGATGAGGCATCCACAACTTCTCTGGACAATCTGTTCCAGTGTCCCACCACCCTCGTGGTGAAGTATTTCTTCCTTATAACTAATCTAAATCTGCTCTCTTTCAGTTTAAAACCATTGCCCCTTGTCCTGTCACTACAGACCCTGGTAAAATGTCTCTCTCCATCTTTTTATAAGCTTCCTTTATATATTGAAAGACCATAATAAGGCCTCCCCGGAGCTTTTTCTTCTCCAGGCTGAACACCACCAACTCTCTCAGCCTTTCTTTGCAGGAGAGGTGTTCCAGCCCTTGGATCATTTTTGTGGCCTCCTTTAGACCTGCTCTAACAGGTCCATGTCTTTCTTGTGCTGGGGGCCCCAGAGCTGAATGCAGTAATTATCCTAGAATAAAATCCTCAGTTACATGCTCAACAAGTCACCTGCCATCCACTAAGAAGATGCAGAGTGCCCTGAGCATTTATCCTAAATTGCAGCCCATCCTCAGGCATGAATTGGGCTGCCTGCCCCAAAAGCTTGCCCCAGCTCCCCTCCTGCAGCCCAAGCTTTCACAGCGCTCCCTGCGACTGTGAGGATGCTCCATGGCATCCAGATGTAGGAGAATGACTCAAATTATTGAGAGTTTGCATCTCAGTACCTCATACCATTACTGCAAGCAGTTTCCTTGTGGTCCTCCTCTGTTTCCTGCCTCATCACCAGCCAATGCAGCAGAAGTCCACAAGACCTTTCAACAGCTAGATCACGGTTGGGAAATTAATGCATCCTTCAGAAACTGGTTTTGTCCCAGTAAGTAGGATTGGCTTTAATGCGCAGCTCTGCATGTCTTCTGTGATCGTATGTGTCAGCGCCCACGTCCCTCCATCTAGCAGCTGAGTTTAACCCTGCTTCCATGTCAGCTTTCCCAGCAGCATCCTCCTAAGGCAGCCATGGCTGTGCTGAATGTGCAGTCCCTTCCCGGGAGCCTGACAGCATCTTCCCTTTCTAGGCCTTTTGCAAGTCCTCCGAGGCTTCCAGCTTGGCAATTTGCATCTGCAAAGTTCAGCATTTGCTTAAAAAAAAAAAAGCTGTCCATGTTTAAGAAGCTTAACGTGGCATTGCAGGGACATGAGTCATCATCACCAGCATTGTTTTCTGCACCGTGGTATTTTTGTTTGACCTCAACCACAGAAGAATGACACAACTCAGCTTGCTGCATGACAGTGGCACTTGGCCCACTAGTTGCAGCCCCATCTCGTTAGGAAAAGGTAAATAAAGTTACACCATGCAGTCCAGGAGCCATCCCAAGGGAGATGGCCACCACACACACTGGTCAGGCCAGTGCCATGCAGGCACTACAGGGTCCATGAATCCAGCAGCCACTGATGAAACATGATGAAGAGTGGTGGATCTGGGAAGCAAGTAGTCAAGTATAATCGCTTGCTTGTGCTAGAAAGGGTCAGGGATAAAGTCCCAGTAGCGCTGTGGTCAGGAGACCTGGTGTCAGGAGGACCACTGCTGTCACCCATGACAGACGCTGGGTGGGCTGGAGGCCTCGGCTAAGCACTCTGTCTTCACACCAAGACTTTCCAAGATCTCGGTTTGCAGCCCTTTTCCAAACACAGTTCAGAGTGGAGATGGCTCTGGGCTCTCCCAGAGGCTTCCAGAATCAGGCTGCCCACCCTGGGCATCACTGCTGCCCGTCCAGGGCCCATTTCCTGGCTGGGAGTGCATGGGGGTGGGAGGTGGGGAAAAATCAGGGCAGGTGGGACTTCCCATCCTGACCTCCAAATGCAGTTGGGAGACCTGGCCAGGGTGCTTCAGGTGCCCTTTGCCCCGCCTTGCCTTCCTTTGTCTTCCCATCACTTGCCTTGCCTTCCCATCCCTTGCATACCTATCCCTTGCCTTGCCTTCCCTTCCCTTGCCTTCCCATACCTTGCATACCTATCCCTTGCCTTACCTTCCCTTGCCTGCCTTGCCTTGCATTCCCATCCCCTGCCTTCCCATCCCTTGCCTTGCCCTCCCTTGCCTTCCCTTCCCATCGCTTGCCCTCCCATCCCTTGTTTTGCCTTCCCATCCCATCCCATCCCATCCCATCCCATCCCATCCCATCCCATCCCCTTCTGCTTCCCTTAGGCAGTGTTAACCACCTGCCCTGAAGGCATGGCGGGATGGAGGTGAGAAGCTCCTATGGCCTCCACTCCACCAGCTGTGTTCAGAGTGGGCGCTGGGGATGGCACACCAATCTCCTCTTTCAATACATGGGTCCAGGGACTGCGGGCAGAGCGCTGCGGGCAGGAGTCCGGCTCTCTGGGCTTGGCTGGGAGCATGGCATCTCACAGCGTGAATCCTGCCCTGCTACGAGCAGTGTCACCCCGGGAGAAGGGTGGTGGAGGGCCGAGATCGGATGTGGAACAGACACTGCACTGTTACACGGCTGGGGTTCGGTGAGATGACATGCCACCTCCAGGCAAGCCCCTGCCATGGCAACGGTGACCCCTGCCGTGCACTCAGTCCTTCTCTGTCCTCAAAGTGGTGGTGATGGTCGTGTCCCTTCTGAGCTGAGTCACAAATGACACCACAACAGCCCACGGGGAAGGAGTAACATCTGGGAGGAGTCAGATCTGCCCTTCTCGGCTCAGGCAGGAGTTAAGTTCACGCTCTGCAATTTTACATCCTGAGTAAGACTGCCTAAACTGATGTTTGGGCACAAGATGGAGCCTGCCCCCTGAAGCTGCCATTTTAGGGTGGGAAGCAGGGACAAGCTGTGAATTCCTCAAAGGAAAGTCACCTCTGCTCCCATGATGTGCTCTTAGGTGCCATGTTCACATGTGCATGAAGTTAGCCAGCCAGGCACGCTGGAGACGCAGGCACTTGGGTGAAATACGCCCCACTGGCTACGATGCACTATAAACACAGGCTTAAACGGGCTGTTGGACAAAGATGTGCTTAGAGCTATTCCCATCCTGAGCAGGAAACTGAAAGGGATAATACACAGTGAAGCCATGAACTTAACCTTCAGCTATGTAAATTACAGGGAATGAAAAAATGCAACTGATGTGAACCAGTATTTATAAATGCACCTTAACTACAGGCACTGCATTGTAATGCGTTACCTTGCTGAACTGGGGAAGTGGAAAAGAGTGAGCAAGTTTCAGCCTCAGAGCTATCCGGGGTGAAATATAAGCTGTTTTTTCCAACCGCTCCTGCTGTCGCATGTGATCCCACTTGATGGAGAGTGACTGTACAAAATGGGCTGACCGGCTAAAACACACACAAGTCATAAGGCAGCTATGTTGACAAATTGTATCATATTTAGTGGCACGATACCCAAGGCAAAGGATCGCAAAGATTAGCGAGCGAGGGGTGTGAAAGCATCAGCAAAAGTGCACTGCTGAGACTTGCAGTGCTGGTTTTGGAGTGCTGAGCTCCAAACCCACACACCAAGCCCCTGTTTGGAGGCAATAAGTGAAAGCATGGGGCAGCAGCAGCTTCTGTGGGGCACGGTGCCCAGAACTGCGTGACAATGTGGATGGTGGCCACTGAGTTAACCTGGCCCTGCTTGGTGTTAGATCGGGGGGAGAGGGGGGCCACGGAATGGGGAAACATCTTTTTGGCAAACAGTTCTTTGGTGTAGCGCTATGCTACCTGGACATCATCCTGAACACATGTAAAATAAAGAGATTTAAATGACAGATTAAGTATATACCTAAAGTGTGGTATGTACCTAAAATTACCAATAATTACTCTAGCCCCCAAATTAATTATTCCATGGAATTACTTTGTTATCCCCCTAATCTGAAACACACTGCTTTAGCATCCAGGTACATGAACTACATTGATTTCACACTGAAGCTGCTCTAAAGGTAGAGACTTTGGGTAATGCACAATTAATGAGCGCAGATTCTAAAATTATCTGCTTTCACTATTGGGTCGGAAATGGGACACAAGTAATCCATGTGTATTTAAGTGGCCAGTAACAGGATTCTGGATTTACATGCACCAAATGTCATAATTTTGAGTCATTACACATTAATGTACTGAGCAAGAAGCTCAAAGGCATAGTAAAGAATTAAGTCATGAAGTTAACCATCAGCTGCATAAATTACAGGGATTGAGAACTGTAACCGATGTAAAGCTGCACTGTAAAGACACGCCAGGAGTTACAACATACAGCCTCTTGCACATCTAGCTATTGTTATATTTGCCTGTAGGAAAAAACTGACAATTTTGCCATATACATGAGAGAGAGAGAGAAAAAAAGCTACAAGAAGAAAGATTGCTCAGTCTGGTGGCATTATTTTAATGAAATTCTAACTTCTTTGTGTATTTGGTTATGGATGTTTTAGAGATCGTAACAGTCTTCATACCAAACACCATGCCAAAAAGAATCAGATGATGTAACTCCACGTTCACTGTCCTCCTATATCTGGGACAAATCCTTCAGGCAGCACAGGACATCGGATGAGCACCACAGTCAGTCGCACCGACCCTGCGTTCACAGTCAGGTACTTTTCCAGCATGCACAAAGCCATTCATACAGACATCTTAAAATCATTTAACAGCATTAAAATCACTGTCCTTGCACCATCCTGGTGAGGCTAAGGAAGTGGTGTTATCAGGAGGCACAGAGGAGCTTGTTTAAAAAAACAAACACAATTCCCGAGATTTCATCTATTTTATTCTGAACCATAAGACTTCTCCTGCGGTGGGTTATACCACACGGTGGAGGAAACTGCAGCTGGGGGGACGTGCCTGTCAGAGGAATCCTGCAGCCCCAGGGCTGGGTCCACACCTGTGCTCAGGGTGGGGATCCCAGGGCAGGAGAAAAGCCTCAGCACCGTCCCTGCTCCTGGCACAGGGCCTGCTGACAGGGGAGCGAGCGGTGCAGGGCAGCTGTACAAGCCCTATGTGTGCCACATCTGCCTCACGGGCAGGGAAGACCCCTTTCCTGAAAGGCCATCCTTCCTCCTTTCCTAGTTTGTAGGATATTGTCGAGTGGAGAGGAAATCAGCGCTCTGATTTCCTCTCCGCAGTTTTAGCTGTGGACAGAAACAGCAGGAGCATTGCAGATGAGCCTTGGCTTCGCAGAGCTAAACCGATGAAAACCTCACACCTTTCCTTACGTGGGAATTCAAACAAATACCCCCTCCAGCTCCCGGATGCAGGATTCAGCTAAAACATGCGGCCCGGGGAGAAGAAACAAGTGGAAAAGCCGACTGAAACAGCACCTCCGAGCCGCAGGCCCAGGGCAGGCCCTGTGTGGGGCTGCCATGCCCTCTGCCGGACTGCTTCCACCACCCACCCAGCCCGGCCTGCAGCCTGCCCGTGCCCAGCTGCCACATCACACTTCTGTGTCCAAGGCTCAGGCATCTTCCTTGGCCAAAGCCCTGAAGCGTGAGTGGAGCGGTAATTAAGTTCCTAAAGTAACGAGGAAGGTCGTTTTAATTAAACCGGACACCACCATAACGTAGACTCCCCGCAGGTGTGAAAAGCTAGCGGGACCTCCCACGACAAAGGCTGCCCCAAAGTGCCATTCCTGCCCCGAGCGCTTTAATCTGCCCGATTTGTCCCGCAGCTTCCCCCTTAAGTTGAAGAGAGGCAACCTTCAACTTAAAACAATCGTTTTCACTCATGTGGAAAAGTCCCTCCGGGACGTGGCTGCAGCAACACCTGCAGCTTCCCCTGCTGATTTCCACCCCAGAGGTAACAGCTGATTGGGAAGCACCGTATTTAAAAAGCCCTCTTAATAGCCGGCCCTAACAACCAGCCAAACCCACCGGGAAACAGCTCAACAGGAAGGTTTGCTCGCCGGCTCCAGGGCAGACGGTTAAAGCGGAGCCACTGGGTGGGCTTCTCGACGCGGGCGGTTGGGCCCTCCTGCCTCAGGGTTCGAATCACAATGGTAGAACGCTGGGCCCACCCGCTTACCCTTCAGTCGCGCTTCAGCCATGGCCCAGGCGGCCGCTCCGGCGGGAGCTCCCGCGGCCGGGAAAGGCTCAAAGCGTCTGTCGCTTAAGCAGGGCCGGGCTCGGTAAGCCCGCGATTTGCGTTTCCTCCACAGCCCTGGAGAGAGCAAAGCAGGACGGGGGCGGGCGGGGGCGCGCGCCTCCGGTCGGTTTCACCTGCCTTTGTCCCTCGGGACGCGGAAAGGCTTCCTCTGGCCTGCGTGGGGCGAGAGAGAGGCTTCTCCCTGAGGGGGGGGAGAGAGAGAGAAAGACCGGCCGCTCCCGGGGAGGACCCAGGCAGCTTCCCCGAGTCCAGGCCGGGCCCTCGGCGCCCAGATCCCCGCCCAGGGCTTTCTGAAGGGGGAAGGCCCCTTGCCCAGACGCAGGAGGGCACCGAAAGCTGCGGCAGGCCGGCGGGGAGGAGGCGGGCAGGGCGGACCGTTAACGCTCCCCGCTCGCGCAGCGGAAAGGTGGCACTGCCCATGCGCGGCCACATCGCCCCGCCTCCCCCTCTTTTCGGGGCGGGGTGTCCCCGGGCCGCCGCCGCCGAAGCCCAATGAGAGGGTGGCCCTGCCTCCGCGCGTCGCCCGGGTCGGGCGCACTTCCGCCGCCGGCGACCGGCCGGGGCCTATGTACCAATGGCTGCTGGGGGCCCTCGGCGCCCTCCTCGCCGCCGCCCGCCGCCCCGCGCCGCCCCCGGCCCCGTCGCCGCGCAAGAGGCCGCCCCCCAGGTCAGCGAGCCGCCCCGCCGCCTCACGGCCGCCCGGGGGCCTCGCCCCGTCGCCAGCCCCCGCGGCCTTCCGCGGTGGGGCCCTGCGGGACCCCCCCACCCCGCCCCCGGGGCTAGCTTGCCGGGAGCGGGAGCCCGCCGCCTCGGTCGGCCGGCCTCGGCCCGAGGGGTCGGAGGCGAGGGCGGGAGCGGCGTTAGTCGCTCCGTTGCAGCGTGAGCTGGGGTGCGGTGTGGTGTCTTGCCCTGGGGTTCCCCTCGCTCCGGCTGCCCCCGGCTGCCCGCCCGGACCCGGCCCCCCTCCAGGGCGTGGTGGGCTCCCGTGAGACCCATGCCGTCCACAGCCCTTCTCCCGCCCTGGCACGGGAGCGGGCGAAGCAGAGCAGGCTGTGCCCCTCCTTCTGGCCCGGGTGTTGGCCGCCGTGGCTGGCCGTGGCTCACGCTGCTGTTGGGTCACCCACTGCCCACGGTCCCAGTTGTTCCCGTGTGATGCTGAGCCGATTGTGGGTTCCAGGTGTTCCCGATAAGTCAGTCCGTTGGCAAACCCACCCCTTCGTTCACTTTCCATCTGCACAGTGGGGGGGTTGAAAAGAAGAAAAGGGGCGGAGGCTTGGAGCACGTGTGTTGACGGAGCAGAGAACAGTATATGTATGCATACAGGGGTATATTGGATGGAGGAAAGTCATGCTGTGGGGATGTGGTAGGTATGTGGAGTGGAAGAAAAAGGGATGCCTTCCCAGGCGTTAACAATTGCTGGTGCCCCAGAGCTCCCAGTGACGGATGGCCAAGCCATCTGCGTGCCTGTCGCTTCTGTCCCTCTGAAGAGAGGGGATGTGTAGATTACGTGCCATGTTTTGGGCAGCATGGTTGCTCCCTCTGGGAGAAACTGTTGGTCCAGGAGGCTCTGCTTAGCATCTCATGTTCCAGAGTGAGTGGGAAAAGTGAGCGTCTTCTGGAAGGAGCCAGTTGTTGCACGAGCAGTTGTTCACTGCTGCTGTGCAGAGCACAATCCTGAACTGAAGAATGTGCCTTTGTAGATGTTGCAGGGTGTCATGTCATGGTCTGACCAGGAGACCCAGTTTTGCTAAGAGATATCTGGAAATGACAGGCAAAGCAATTAGGAAGAAATACAAGTGAAACTGCATTAGAAGCTGTCCTGCTGAAAATAAGTTTTCAAACAGTGTTCCCTGAGACATGCTGTAAAATGGGAAAGATGTTCCCAGCTCCCCTGTGTGAGTCTTTTCAAGGAAATCTGAACTACGGGGTAGTTGTTTTTTCTGCCACTTGAGGTTTTCCCATGGTAGAAAGATGAAGAATTCTGGGCATGGGGATTGAAACTGTTGGGGAAAGTAGATAAGCATTAGCTGCTCTTGTACAGCACTGCTGAAGTGCAGTGTGTGATTTGGAGGGGGGGGGTTAACCTGTGAAAACTTGAATTTTTTACAAATTTAAATTATAAATCTCAATGAACTGTCCTCAGCACTGGTGGGGGAGGAATTTTTGAAAAGAACAGAGCCTGAGCGTATATGGGTGTATGCAGAGTTACTGAGTTTTCCTAATGCCTTACTTGTTTTCCTGTAGTTGCTAAGGAGGCAAATATAATGCTGGGCATAAATAGGTGCTGTCTCCTCTAGAGCGTGGAGAAGGACATGAATGCATCTTTACATGAAGACCGGTCTCAAATTGCTTTTATTTTCTGGCCCATTTTTTCAGCGTGTTTCAAATATCACTCAACACCCTGTGCGCTTCCCTGTTTCTCCCAGGCCCTTGGCAAAACCCCAATTGCATTGACACAGTTTAACCTTCTGCCAGGGTGGTTGTATTCCCATTGGAGACAGAGGTAGCTGAGCACAGATTAATTTTTCCTTGCCTTTTGCCCATCCATGCTCCCTGGCCATGCCTGCTTCAGAACGTCAAAGATTTCCCAAAATTTATTTCTGAATTGCCAAGAGAGAATTCATCTTTTCTTGTGATCAAACTAATTCTTAACCTCCAAGTGGCTGGTAAAGTAAAAAAGGACAAAACAACACTCTCACAGGCTCCTAAAGCTGGAGAAAGAGGCACTTCTGTTCCAAAACAGTTATTGTAGCCTCAGTCAGGTATGTAAACTTATCTCGGAACATAGCCTTGAGAAGGTTGAATTGTGCTTTATCCCTGCAGAAGACTGATGCTGGGAAGTTTTCACTGAAGAACAGCTCAGAATTAGTTCGCTCTTGCTAAAAGTTGAGCAGGAGGATACAAATATTTTGTCATCTTCAGTTTTGCCTTCTGAAATACCAAATATGCGGAGTCAGAATGCATTTTTATAGGAATAGATTTGCATTTAACAGCTGCCCCACAGTAGTTTTTGCCTGACTTTAATAGCATAGTAATAGGAAATATTCTTTATATTGTGTGAGCAGTGCAGTTAAGGATATCAGCTACTTTTTGTGCACCTGATACAGACAGAAGATAGTCCAGAAGCAATGATACCAACAGGGTTTGGGGGCATAACATTTTAAAACAAATTATTTTGTGTAGGAAAGACCAAAGAATTCTTCAAAGAATCCTTGCTGTCTGTCATGGCATTTTGGGGGGCAAATAGGAAAAAACAAACAAACAACAAAACAATGAGGAACAACCTTTGCGCTCTGTTGCCAAAGTAAAAAAATTTGCTAGACTTTATCATTGTATCAACTGATATAATATGCTTACTGATGTAATGGACTTGTGCTTTGTAAGAAAGGGCGCAGCTAAGAATTATTTCAAGAACTAGTTCACAAGCACTGATTTAGCAGTAAGTTATTTAAGTGGGTGTATGCATGAGTTGCTTTCCCACCTTTTATTTCCTGTCCTACTTAGACTTTTCTTTGCAATTCAGTGTAGTGACTTACAAACTTAAATGGTTTAGTAATCTCTGGTATGCTTCTTTCCTTGAGGAAAGAGGAAGACTACTTATTAACTTAAGTAATTTTTTGGTGATAGGAACAAACATAAAACATTAGGAAGCATTAACAGAATGAGAAAAAGAGGCCCAATATGCTTTAGTGGGATAATTAGCTTTCTGTGAGTGGTCCGTTGACCAGGCGAGGTGGGGAGTGTGGATGAGACATGTTCAGCAGTGGCAGTTGGGGGGGGGGGGGGGGGGGGGAGGGCGGGGGTGGTGGTGTCTGAGATCATCCCAGGGGTGCATGGAAGGGGAAGACCTTCAGGATATGAAAACCAACCAAGTTTGGGCCCTGTGAAGGGAAGTCAGTCTGTTAGAAGCTTACCTGTGGTTGCAAAACACTGTTCTGTGTGTGTTCTTTCCTCAGCGTTCGTCCACCTGTGGAAGATCCTGACCAGGCTCAACCACAAAAGAAAAAAAAAGGTATTGCCTGTTACAGAACTATTTAATATGCCTGATTTTTTTAGGTTTCATGTACCTTAGGAAACTGGCTTTTGTACTTCAGCGTTGTTACTGAAACTGGCTTCTCAAGCTGTTCTTTCCTTGTGGCCATCTGTGTAGCCAGTGGCCTGAGGGTGTATCAAAAGGCCTTGCCCTCTGTGTGATGTTATCTGTGTTGACTGTGGCAGGGCACAATACTTTTACTGCCAGCGGGAAATATCGCAGGTCTCTCTGGTGCTGAGCCCATGCAAGTCAGCAGAAAGAGTACTTTAAATCAAAGCTGTGTGCTCCCTCCTATCTGTATTCGCAAAGTACCTCTGTCAGTTCAAAATACCTGTATGTCTTAGGAGAAATCACTTAGAATCTGAGATGTGAAGGAAGCTAACTTTATGATGGCAGGCAGAGAAAAATGGTATTTCTGTGAGCTAGTGGGTTTCTGGGGAGGGGAAGCTGGATTGAAAACAGAAGAGTTGGTTTAGTCTGAATCTGAAAATTTTGGCATGTGCATTTTGAAAAGATAGAGGAAGGATGGAGATGCAGCAGAGGCTAGGCATAGGAGAGAACAGCAGGGGTAGAGAAGTGCTCTCTTTGGTGAGGGTGTCTCTGATTACCCCCTCCAGAAAGTGTTTAAGGTTAAAATTATGCAGCTACCTGCAGCCATTGTTGATGCCTCTGGGTGCACTGGTCGTGATTTGAGATGGACATTTCCCCTTTACTGATAAGGAGGGAGAAATGTGCTCTTTGGGCTGTCCTAGCACAAGTTCTGTGGGGAAATGTAGAGCTTCCTAGTTACTGCTTGGCTGTCCCTTAATGGTAGGGGCTGCTGAACTGTTAGTGTGCTTTTCAGGTTTAAGAGCATAAACCAACTGAAAAATACCTCAAATTGATGTCTTGATCCCCTCCTCCTCTTAGTAACATCACCAACTCTTGGTAGGAACAATTCCCACGTCTTAGTAAGTAGGCCAAATCAGCTTCTAAAAACCTGGTACCATCTATGCCCTTGTCTGCTAAAATGTCATTTTCTTTTCTTCGAACAAATGGTGTTGTCTAATATGATTTTATCTCTAACACAGCCCCTTATTAGAGAGCCCTGGCTTGATGTTTGGAAATAATGTCTGAGGGGCTGCATGTCTGCTGCTTTAATACTGAAAAGAGCAGGCTTGGGTAGCTTTGGTTTCTACACCTCGGTGAACAGCTTCTCTCAACTAGACAAGAGTGACACATAATAAACTGCAAGTGTACATGCATATGCAGAAGGTATGAGGAGGGTAAATTGTACTCTGTGCTGCTTCTCCAGAAACAGGGAATGTTCCCAAAAGCAGGATGTTTTTGCAGATCTGGCTGGCAGACCCATGGGTTAGTCTTTGAGCTCTAGCTCTGAAGGACTACTCAGTGAGCCAATTAATACAAAAATCACCACCAACTGCTGTTGGCAGAAGGGTGTGTCACTTGAAATGAGTTACACTGCTTTAGGTCGGATTAAGGAGATGGGCTTTAATGCAAAGAGAAATCCTAATCCCCTTTTAAATCATGTTCTTATATGGCCTGTCTTTCTTTTTTAGGTTACGCCATCTCTGGGCGTAAGGAGAAAGTTGAAGAAGTTTCTGCTGCTTTGAAGGTGCCAACCAAGGAAAAAAGTAAATGCCAGAAGGCTTCAGTCAGCCATGCCGCTCCAATTACAGAGTCTGCAGAAGAGGTTAGCAAGGATTTTGAAAGTAGGTAGAATCTGTGCAAGATGAAAGAGGAAGTGGCTCTCCCTAATGCATCTTGAAGTTGGGCCTGCTTTGAGCCTGTACAGCAGTAGGTGGTTCTTTTCCATTTATATCAGGCAGTTCTGTGCTGGGTTTGCCTTACTTGACTTTGCGTATTCTGCTCTAGCACTTGCAGCTGAAGAAGGGGCTAAATGTTTGTTGTCTTCCAGATACTTTACAATTAGTCAAGTTTATAGTTTTAGTGTGTTTGCAAACTGTTACTCTTTCTCAGGCTTGTAATTAAGGAATCAAAACACATTACAGTACAAGAAGAACGGCATAGTTTGTCTGAATAAACCTCTTCTGCTAGGTTTGTTATCCACCAGTCCAGGAGGGATTCCTGGAAGACTTTAGCTCTAAAAATGAGTCATGAACTGCTTGACTCCCTAGTTTGGAGTTTAAAGGTATAGTTTAGTTTAAAGGTATAGTGTTATTTTTCTGATTGCCCCATAGAATAAGAGGAATAAGAAACTGTCGTGCTATATTATTTGTTCCTGAGAGAGTCATTAACTCTTATTTGTACAAAATATATTTTTCAAGGGCTAGCCTATTGCACTTTAGGAGCTGACTGAGGAGAACTCAGTGATAAGCTTGTATTGTTTCAATCACTGCACTTATGAGAGCCTGTATTAAAAAATTAAAGTGTACTTGTCAGAGATCCTGCAAAGATTTGCATTCTGCTGCAGTCTGAACCAGCAAATCATGGTCCCCAAGTCATAACAGAGCTGACTACATTTCAGGAAGTTTGTTTGCTTGGATTCACACTCAGGTTATACTCACAGTGCTTTTTTTTTTCTTTTTATTTAAGACTCAGTCAACTTCTTCTGACCCTTCAGCTAAAAGACCAACAGGTTCTGCGCTAGAAGCAGAAATGCTACAAATTGGTAAGGCTGACATCAAGTTAATAACTCATTTCTTTTTCACCCTACCTTGTGTACTGTGCAACTCTGCCCCTAGGCTTATGTACAGATTATTGCAGGCACAATATCTAGGTAGTATCTAGGAATACTTGAGTGTGAACTCTGTTTCTTCCCTGCATCCTGGCATTGCTTCTGGATTGGGGCCAGGTGTTTATCTTGTCATCTCGGTACAAGAGCTGCCTTGGATGCGGTCAGTCAGTTCTGATATGTCCATTGTTAGCTTGCCCAAAGTAAATTGTTTTAAATGCTAATTTTAGGTAATAGATGCTGATAACCCTTTTCTATTTCAGGTTTAGGCTGGCAGTACCTTGTGCACACAACTTTCTGTAGTTGCCAACATAAAAATCTGAAAATATCCTAAAGTAGCATAACACAAATAATATTATGATGTAAGAGGAAAAAATGACAATATTTTGTCTTTGGTGAAGCTCTTTTCTGTAAATTCATAAAACTCTTCAGTTTCCTTTTATAGTTACTGATGGCTTATGCTCTTCTCTCGTAGATCAAATGCCTTGTGGAACCAATACTTGCTTGAATAAGGAAACACTGTCCCTTTCTCATAAAACAGTTCCATGTCTGAGGTAAAAATCCTTCTGTTTTCTTTGACTACTTCTCTGAACCGTTTGCTGTCTTTCACTTTCATGCTTGAACTTCCTCTATGTTGCCTAACATTTGTATTTGTGTCCACATAGCAATATTTTTTGAAGGTGTTCTGGAACTCCTCCAGGCTGCTTTAAATTCAGATACTTCATAGACACAGGAGATTAGATAAAGATTAAAAGTCTGTGGTAGGAGGCAGTGTTGAACTTGAGAAGAGGCTGAGACCAGGAATGCTTGTGAAAAGATCCTAAATAGTTAATTTGGCAGGAAAAAAATTATTGTTATTTTAAAAAAGCAAAACCAAAAAAACCCAACAACCTTCTCTCAAAAAAAACCTCCACGATGTTTGGCATAAAATACTTCCTGATTTGATAAAAGGACTAGCCTTTACATTGCATTTGTTTTGAATTATTGTTTAAGGGATGCTGGGGCACTGTTTGTACCCTTACCTCAGAGTCAGAAATAGCTGGAAGGAGGAGTGAGTGGGTCATGATGTGATTTGATGCTACTATTTGTCTTCCAGTGTCAAAATTAGATTGGTAGTCTTGTCTCTACCACAGCTTGGAGGTACTGTGGTGACAAAGTTACAAAGTCCAGTTGGAGGCCAGTCACTAGTGGTGTACCCCAGGGACCAGTACTGGGGCCAACACTGTTTAACATCTTCATTAATGACCTGGACGATGGGACAGAGTGCACCTTCAGCAACTTCACAGGTGATATAAAACTGGGAGGAGCGGCTGATGCCCCTGATGGGGGTGCTGCCATGCAGAGGGACCTGGACAGACTGGAGAGCTGGGCAGAGAGCTCATGAAGTTCAACAAGCAGATATGCAAAGCCCTGCATGTGGGGAGGAACAACTCCATTCAGCTGTATGTGCTGGGGGCTGACCAGCTGGAAAGCAGCTCTGCTGAGAATGAGGTCCTGATGGACAACAAGCTGACCATGAACCAGTGATACATCCTTGTGGCAAAGGCCAAGAGCATCCTGGACTGCGTTAGGAATAGTGTTGTCAGCTGGTCGAGGGAGGAGGTCATCCTTCCTTTCTACTGAGGTCACCTTTGGAGTGCTGCATCCAGTGCTGGGCTCCCCACACAGGGAAGATGGGGACTTACTGGAGTGAGTCCAGCGAAGAGCCATTAAGATGATTAAGGGAGTGAAGCATCTTTCATACAAAGAGAGGCTGAGAGGGCTGGGACTGTTCAGCCTGGAGAAGAGAAGGCTCAGGGGGATCTCTTCAATGTGTATAAACATCTGAAGGGAGGGAATGAAGAGGAGGGAGCCAGACTCTTCTCAGTGCTGCCCACTGGCAGGGCAAGAGGCAATGGGCACAAATTGAAAACCAGAAAATTCCATCTGAACATCAGCAAATGCTTTTTTTTTTTTTTTTTTTTTTTTTTTTTTACTCTGAGGGTGGTCAGATACTGGCACAGGTCACCTAGAGAGGTTGTGGAGTCTCTGTCCTTGGAGATATTTGAAAACCTGACCAGACACAGTCCTGGGCAACCTGCTTGACCCTGCTTGAACAGGGGTTTGGACCAGATGATCTCCAGAGGTCTCTGCCATGATACTTTGAGAAAAGCAGAAGCTACACTTTGGTGTCAGTGCACTAACTTTTAGAAGAGCTGGTGGTTGGATGGCATGAATAACACACCTGCATGGTTCTTTAGTCTTCTGTATTGACTCAGGGCTTGGACTGCTGTGGATATAACATGTGCCTCTGAGTGCAGTTGTGATGTGCAGATCAAACAACAGTGTATATTCAAGGCAGTTGTTCTGATCTTCACTTTTATTTCTCTGTACTTTCCCATTAGCCAGGTAAAGACAGCAGGTCTTCACCTGAAAGTCGTAAATGTTTTGTGTCTGTCTCCATCATCATACATACTTTACAAAACAGTTGTTGGTGGAGCTTGAGTCAGCAGGTGAATATTTGAATGTTCTCTTGATACTATTTCTCTTGCTGTTGATGTTTTTAGCACAAGCAGGAATGGCAAACACCACATCAAACCTGCTCCAGATGGCATCTTAACACTGAGGCCACCCATTAGGGAACGCACTGTGCCAGAACCCACGACTTTGGAAGTCAGCAAAATGGGGAGGCTTTTCTGTACTGCTGAAGAGGTATGCTGGGTGAGAAGAGTGTCTTCTGAAATGAAACAACTTAGCAGTTATAACAAAACTGTATGTAAATGCTGAATGGCAGTTTGTAACAGCACAGTGGGTGTAGTTAATGAAGTTGAAGGAATGCTTCTAGAAAATCAGTGTATAGCATTTTATTTGCCTTTACAAATGCATCAGGTCTTGGAACAGAGCAGTGCTTTGCTGCCAAAAGATGGAATTTTAAACCATTTTCATGGAAATGTTGTACTGGGGGAGGACCCTCCAGCCAGTTTCACTTGTAAGTGGAGCTGTATTGCCTTGTCACTAAGTGTATATTTGTTGCAGAGTTGTTTCACTGTTTGGTCCTTCACCTAGCTCAACTGTGATCTTTAGGTAGGAACTTTAAAAGGATAATGTAGGCAAAAACCCCACTCAGTTGCTGATAACCCTTCCTTACAGGACTGTCTGAGAAGTCTTTCCCTGCCCTTTCCTTCCAATATCTGAAGCAACTATTGGAAAACTCCTGGTAAATCTAGCTTACATGGGAGAAGGACTTGCACCGAACTACTGGAGAAGCAGGCCATGGCAAGCTGTGGAATATGATTAAGATACCCTGGGGACTGATAGCACCCAATCATTATGTATATTGACAGGAATGTGTATTAGCCTGAATTATTATGCAAGAGGTGCTCACCACAGCTGAAGAGAAGAGGCCCCCATTTCAGGAAATAATTGCAGAAGGAAGTTTGAGGTTTATAGTGGGACACAAGTTCCTAGAGCAGGGCTAACACAAAATGAAGGTGTGGGAGTTCCTGCTAAAGTAAGCTGGAATAATATGCCAGTATTTTGGGAACAGCCTGCACAGTCTGCACTATATCCAGATTACAAACATTTGCTTCATATGCAGTGCTTCTAATCTGTTTGTTTTTTCCCTCCATTCTGTTAGGATGTTCAGCGAGGAGAAAAGGAGAAATACAAACAGCTCTTGCAACTGGTAAAGGAAAAATATCCTAGAAACTGCCCTAATCCACAGCTGACAAGCTTTGTCAGGTAATTATAGGAAAAATAACCGTTAAGTTTTTGGTGGTAACTTTGTAGCTGTTGTACATGGAAGTGGAGGGGAATTAATCTTTCCTACCCTCAGAGTTCTGGACAGTGTCCCGGGGGTTGTGTCAAACTAATTTTTAAAAGACCAACAGCCCCCTTCAGCTCCCTGCAATGAAGCATAAATATTCTCTGAATGTATATTCTAAAGACGAAGATTCCTTTGTTGATATGGATGTGTTTCTCTTTCTGATACTCCTTTCTTGTCTCTGTGTTAAGAAAGGTAGTGTCTAGTTCTAGTGCTGGCAGTATAACTTCTAGTATAAAAATACACAGCACTGGTTATTCTGTAGCACCATTAAAAAGAATTTATCTTCCTCTTGTTTGCAGCTGATGAGCTTTTCCTTGGTCAGGAATCCTGTTTTATCTGAGAATGTGAAACTTTAGGTAAACACAGGGAGTGCCAGAATTTTCTCTGTTCCTTTCCACCTCCCCCAGTCCTCCTTGCACAAATCTAATCTCTCTTTGTGGTACACTAAGTTGACAAAATCCCAGTCGTATGTAGAATTCCAGTTCCTAAAGCAACATGCAAAGGGGAAATTGTGTGTAATTCTGATTCATATATTACCAGTGGTGAGTATATTTGATATCTTATAACAGTGTCAAGAGATTGCATGAAGTTAACAACACAAGTAAAAAACCAGAAAAGTAATAGACGCTATCATCTTAGTGGAATAATTACACTTCAGAGCTGTGCAGAAGGGGCCAAATTCTGATGCCAAGGTGGTGCTGAACTTCCAGCATGCCTTTATACACAGTAAGATGGTAGAAAATGCCATGCTTTCTTGCAGTTTCCTTTAAATGCTGTGAAACATGGGTTGTTACCAAGGCTTTGAAAGATCCCAAACTCTGCCCAGTGGTTCATAGCTAGAAGACATGTGGACACGACTTCAGAACAGCATATCATGTTTAAACATTCTGGTGCATGAAAATTATATGGAAAACAGTGTCTCATGTAATTTTAGGTGGACTGGCAATAGCATTTTAGGGTGGGTCAAGACTCTGCTTTCAGCAGCTAATATCTCAGTCATTGATTATTGTGGTTTGGCTCTTATCTCAGAGCAGACCTGGAACATGTGAAACAGATTCGTTTTAGATGAAGCTAAACCAGAGAGTGTTCCTGTAGAATGTGTCTAATGCACTCCAAACTGCTTATGAGCTTGTAGTCCCTGAGATCAGAGTAGACCAGGTCTGAAGTAAAACGTCGCAGATGTATGTATGTTGTGGACATTGTATTCTCAGTGTCAGCATAATCTTTAATAAATAGATGGAAAAGAATTGGTCAGGGGTGGTTGTAATGAGTGCTGTCTTGTCCCATAAAACAAAGTGGCCTCCTCAGGTTAATCCAGATAGTTCTTGGATGTGCAAAGAATGTTTTTTTGTTTTGGTTTTGTTTTTTTTAAAACTAAAACCAAAGAAGCCACTGATTTGCTGGTGAAAAGGTAAAGGAATCATATTTCATGGTTGATTAGTCTCTTCTGAAATTATGGAGACAGAAAATTTGACTCCTGTATCTTCATTATGTCCAAGTTGAAAGTAGCCAAGCTTCTGAATATAAACTGCCTCCTCATGGAAATGACCTTTGTGTTTTGTCATGAAACCAGTGGAGGAGACAGGATGTTTCTATTAAGGGATTAAATGGCCCAATTTTACCTTACATATTTCTATTGCTTTAACTATGACTTCTAACTCTAATGTAGACAGTTGTGTACAAATAAACTGTATCATTTCTAGTAAATTGGTACACACTGTTAACAAATACCATACATATAAAAACTGTGATGCTTCTCTGGTGTTTTTTGCTGCACCAAAGTGTTCAAGCCTACTCCAAGGAACCAGTGATGACTGTGAGTCACCTGGAAGAACAAAACTATGGAGGAGATGTCTATCCATATATGACACTAAGGACCAGTGAGTATTTCCATGATTCATATCTGTTCCACTTTGTAGGTAGACTTCAAATCAAAATAGGGCATTTGCTTAAGTCTTGAAGGTATAGATTATGCTAAAAAGATTTGTCAGTGCTAACATATCATTAATCTGTGTCTGTCTATAAGGAAATCTAAATCAGCCAGCATGTTTATGCTAGTATAGCTCATGTCAGCTGTTAGAATGAAGTTAGCTGTTAGAACGAAATGAGCTGTCTCTGGAAAGAAAGGGGAAAAATAAGAGGGAGGAACACTACCACCCCCCAGCCCCCCTCAAACCATAATTAGTTATTGGCTAAAATGGCTTTGTTTAAGACTTTTGTTGAAGTGAAAAATTGTACTTGAGAGACATTACTGTACCAGTGATGTTTGTAGCTGCAGAAGTAACTCCACTGTACAGGAGAACGTCCTAGTATCTGGCTGTTGGTACTGGGATGGGGGTGATACATTACTGCGCACCCTTAGGTGCCAGTTACTTAACTCCGAGTTGCAGTTATGTGTTACTCTTAAATCCCTTTTTAATGCTATACATGACTATTTCTATGATAGCAGAGCTTCAAAACCAAGTAAGCTAACTGCACAGTACCACTGTTGATATCGTTAGGTTCTTTTGTAGATCATCTTTAGCAAGTTGAAGATATGTAACTACTGAAGGTGACCTTACTTGTCTTCTGCAGAGTGGGCTAAACTGGTTTGCTGAGAAGCTATTTTCTTTTGTACCAGCAGTGTGTTATAATACCATGTGTTCATGGGTATACGTTTAATATTGTCCCAGTCTTTTTTGTTCCCCCAGTTCATGACTTAAATAATTTTTCATCAATACTTCCTTTTACATATTTGATTTTATTATGGTATCATATGAGTTTTGAAATTATTTCTGCGCAAGTGTTAGAATTTGGGGAAAACTTGGTTTGTTGTCGAAAATGACAAGCTATTCTTCTGAGCCTGGAGAAGCATCTGGTTTGCAAGAATCACACATTGAGTCAAGTGTGCAATGTAGGATTTAAAATCTAATAAATGCCCTGCTTCAGCTCTCATATGCTTGCACATGATAGTCAAACTGTTTGCCAGAGTTCAAACTGCCTAACCATACAGTCATCATTAAAAGTTTTTTTTAATTTATCACCGAGAAACCGAGAGCTATATACATCTGATAGTAATTGAAAGTTGACTTCTTGTTTTCATATTACTGCTTTTCTGTGCAGATATCAAATGTGCAGATGTTCGCAGCCCACAGTGGCCTCAGAGAAGTGATATGATCAGGTAGAGTCTCTTTTTAATCATTGTTCTTGTTTCTTTTGGCTCTGTGTGCATGTGTCTTCCAGCCTCCAGTAGTGTCCAGAATACAGATCATATTTATCGTCTCAGTGCTGTGGAAGAGGAGTAGCTAGCTTGTGGGTCTGGAATTGCTCTCAAGCCAGTTGCATCTCAAATACAGCTCCCATGCTAGAGCCATGCTGTGTGACAAACAGGGTTGGGCTGGTGTGGTGTTTTCTGGGTCCTTTGCTGTGGGAAGAAAGCCAGTGAGGATGAGAGTGGTGGCTGTACCAAGTTGTCCTTGGATTTGCAGAATCCATTTTTGCTTGTGAGTCTCTTTCTGCCAAAGCATTAATGAGCTGACATTTCATTTCTTTCAATTTGAAACTAGGATCCTAAGCATAAGGTTGAGAGAGCTTGTAAAGCCTGGTGGGACTGAGGCAGTTTTTGTGACTTACAGGATGCCTTGGGTTTGAATATGAGACCAAAAGGGAAGCATGCAGTTGGGTTGTGTGCCTGTTTGAGAGGCCAGTGGACTCATTTGTATTGGCTGTCTGAGCTGGCAGCACTATAAGTTCAAATGGGAAATGGGGTTTTGGTTGCAATAAGTGCAGCTACAGGGAGAGATTTCGTATGGCAGTTTCACGTATGCGTCTTTCTGCAGTGGCCTGCCCTTAAATGAGAGAGGAGAAAGTGTAGATAGGAGCAGAGGGAGATTCAGTTGTGGCAGTCCTGTTTTTTAGCTAATTCTGTCCCTATTCTTCTCCCTGCTTTAAACACTAGTGCTATATTTAACTGTGCAGCATTGTTCCTGGACTTAAATTGTCACTGGTTCTCCTAATCTAGAGGGGAGAGAAGGAAATAAAATAACTAATGGAGTATGATGGGTTCAAGTAAAAGGAACAAACGTTTTCTTGCCTTTTTTTGCAGATTTAGCTACTAACTGAAGTAATTTGACAAGGCCTGTGATACCTACTCTTATGCTGGACTGAAAGTCTTTAAAGCACAATGAGTGTAGGATACCATAGAATTCTGTTGTAGGTCTGCCTCCTGAAAAAGGGGATCTTTGGTGACAATGCAAATTCTTGTTTTTGAAGAAGGGACATATATATGGACAACTTTAATGTCTGTGTATTTGTTTGCTCTTCAGAGTCTGCGTGGTTTTAATGATAATCCTCTCCAAATGGGGATAGTCACTCTCTTGACTAGCCTATAGAAGGCAAGTAAACATCCTGTAGCTGTCCCATTTTTAATTCAATGTGCTGGTCTTAGTTTCCGTAAGCTAACTATATTTGGATGCAAGTATAGTTGCAGACGTTCATGTTCTACCTTGCAGTATAACACCTAGCGTGCAGTATATTATCACTAGTAGCTCACAAAGCACTTGATAGAGGAAGTGCTGGTTGCTTCCCTGTTTTCCAAATAATGAGACTGATAAAGAGAAACGAAAGGAGTCTCGCACATGTAGATGGAAGAAAGTTTGCAAAGCTCCCAGCGCTTCATTCTATCCCAGTCTTGCTGCTACAAAAGAATGGTGCTGGAAGCTGAGACAACGTTGTCACATGTTCATGTGTGCAACTGAGGCTCTAGTCAGAATCAGCCTTGAAAAAGCTTTTCTTATCCAGAAGGTGAATTCTTGAGAATTACAGGGGACAGTACGGATATACAGCTCACTTCTCTCTCTTTTTCTCCCTTTCTGTGCAGGTACTACACACCAGGGGAAAACTCTCATGAACAGGGAAGACCAGTGAAACAAGCCATTGCAGGGGTAAGCTTCTGTTGTTCATTATTTCACTTTTTAGGAAAATACAGCTGTTTGTTATGAGAAATTTTTGCACTCTTCACTTACGTATATTGTTGAGTAAGTAATGTTTTTGTCCCGCTTGTTTTTCCCAGGGAAAGCAGGAGCATTATTTGTGTAGTGCTGTCACAAAGGGTTTCCCACTGCCATCAATTTTGCTTCTGAACTATTATGAGCACACTACACTATACTATTTTTATTCTTCCCCTTTAATGTGTTGGGTATAGCTTCAAAATCTAGCACACAGACTTAGTTGACCTGCAAAGCTGGACTGCAGTGTCTTTAGTCTTGTCTTGTTTTGTGAGATGGGTAGTACATCTCTTTGACTTTCATCTCTGGTCAGGATTGAGATAAAAAAAATTTTAATCATGGAAATCAGAAATATTAATCTCAATGTCAACTTGACGCCTGTGTGTGGAGGCTTTGCTGGGGTTCTTAATGCTGGTCCAAGCCAAACTAACTTTCTGCCTCTCTTGCCTCTGTTTAATTTTGAGTGCAGCACTAGATGGGTGGACAGTTGGAATGCAGTCATCAATAAAAAGTAACAGCAAAATTGGAGTTTGCTGGTTGGATGTGTGTACAAACCCCTTCCAGTTGTATACATGAGCAAGATTTTCTGCACTATCCCCTAGCAAACAAACCTGTGCTTGCTTGTTAGCTTAATGTCCTTTTGTCCAACAGAGACAACATGGAGCTGAAACCTCAGAAAATGTGTTACGGCAATTACATCTGGCACCTGTTCTGCCTAGAAAATCATCTGCCCTTGATGTGGAAGAAAAGAAAATCCCAAGCTTGGAAAAAACAGTAGAACACCTTTCTCCGCTCACAGAGGTACCATAGCTGACAGTCTGTTAGACAAAACAGAAGGCTGTGAAACAGCTGCAGGGAACTCCATTTATTATAGGTGGTCCTTAAGGCTGTTTGAAATCTTAAGAACTTGCATTTAATTTGTTACCGAGTGTCTGCAGCTGTGACTTTACAGTGCAAGGGTCAGCAATAAAGCTGATTTTAAGGATTTATTGTGTTGCACACACTCCTTTAGTTGTGCTAACCTAAGGGTTTGTGGGGCTTCTGCGACTAGGACAAAAATTATTCCAGGTTTAACAACAGTGTCCCAGAGCAGTGCTAACCTGATTCATACAGTTGTATTGGCTCTGCCTCTCAACCTGTCCTACCACAGTGATAGAATCTGAAAAATAAGCTTTTGCTGATCCACGATGTTGCATTGCTTGTGGGGAACCTGAGCATCTTCTGTACGTCCTCTGGATCTTGCAGAGTCATGTATGCACACTGGGCATGGTTGCACTGCATGTAACAGTGGTCACAGGAGTTAACTTAGTTATGCTATTCAACAGGGAGTGGGAGTTCAAGTTCCTCTACTTGTATGAATTTTGGCTGCTTTTATTCTTCAGAGTTGCAGTCGTGCTGATCTAGTTGAGCACCTCCTTTTTTGCCCATTGAGGATTGACTTGGAAAGGGCTAGTAAATCCGGAGTTTACAAAGTCTGCAGAGTGATGCTCAGTAAAGGAAAACCAGGTGTTTTTCTTATTTTGCTAGCCCATATTCAACCAAGAATGAAATGCTATTGCAGCTCAGAGTATTTTATACTAACAGACCTAGTGGCTTATTTGCATTCCTTAAGCAGGCTTAGATGGAAACATCCATATTACCACCAGCTGCATGCACAACCTGGACTCCTGATTGCCTAACTCCAGTGTAGCTGCCTCAGTTTCCCCCTTCGCTGTTACTTCAGTTCCCTTTGAAGTCCCCTGCCTTCAGTTTCTTTCAGGCTCCTGAGTTAGTTGCCATGGTATGGAGAATGCCTACTATGGTTGGCTTAAACCTTGGTATTGCGAGGGCTGTAGCATCATGTGGGAAAGGTGTTTGCTGTACTTCCATTCATTTTTCAGTTGCTTTAGTGTGTTTGCTAGTCCACGTGTTTTATACTGGCTTCCTTTGTGAAAACAAATTGAAGCAAACCTGGGCTCTAAAGTTCAAAGTTAGGATGCTGAAACAAACCAGCCAACAAGAAGGTGCTATTGCTAACTTAGCAAAAAAAATGGCAAAGCCAGTTGCTCTGTCACCTGAGCTTAGTTTACAGGCCTTGTTTCAGTTGAAAGCTGCCCACAGGTTAGCATGCTCAATACTCTGTTTCACAAGTCCTTCCCCATTTAATTGTTCATTTCAGGCTATGGAGAGAGAGGTCATTGCCGCATTTGGCAAAGGTGAGCCACATGACATCATGAGCAGTGCCTTCAAACTAAAGGTCACTCGTGAGGACATCCACACACTAAAGAACCTTCGCTGGCTAAATGATGAGGTAAAACTAGCTGCAGCACAGTGGTATTCTAATTCAGTATTTATTTAAAAATACCCCTTCACTGTGTACAGAAGTCTTTTCAAAGTTATTTGATGATCCCCACTGCAGAGCCTAGAAATATCTGTACAGTTCTTATTTTAGGTACTTAAGGGTCTAGTGTTTCTGGAAGTTCCTTTGCTACTTGTATTATGCAGCTTCCAGGAATTAGACTAGGTTATTGGAGTGGGTGGCAGGTGTTTTTATCAAACTGCGGAAGAAACCAAGTGCAAAACTCTCAGAACAAAAGCTGACAGCTGAGACTGGAGTTCTCTCAGCTGCGTACTTAAGGGTGGCCAGCAAAGACACATTGCTGTATTTTTCTTTTGGTAAGCTAGTGTCTTATTTTACATCTCAAGTTTACTCTTTATGGGACAGGTCATTAATTTCTACATGAATCTTCTAGTGGAAAGAAATAAGAAGGAAGGATATCCAGCAGTCCATGCTTTTAGTACTTTCTTTTATCCCAAACTAATTTCTGGGGGCTACAAAGCAGTAAGAAGATGGACCAGAGCTGTGGATCTTTTCAAGCTGGACCTCATCTTAGTCCCCGTTCACCTGAGAGTGCACTGGGCACTAGTGGTGAGTCAAACTGGCTTTTTATTTACAATTGGATGGGGAGAAAAAACTAGCAAGAAAAGTCATTTAGGTTTTGCTGTATGTACAGCACAAGGTTGTGCTTTGTCTAACAGTCACCTTTTAATAACAGGTTATAGATATCAGAAAGAAGACCATCAAATACTTTGACTCAATGGGACAAAAAGGCAACAAGATTTGTGAAACTTTGTTGTAAGTAACTGCTCAGTCAATGCTTTTATGTTGTGAATTATAAGATTTTTGGATTTTGTCCCTGTAATGTAACTGCAAGTTTTCGTGTTTCTGGTAAATATGAAACAGAAATCTTTGATTTGCTTGCTGTGAGCTGTGTGACATTGGCTACTTATCTAGTCTCACATCGTCCTCTCCACCCAGGGTCTTGGCTGCCTGGATTCTGCCACCTTCCCACTATGCACAGACAAAGCATCACTGTCAAATACGTGATAGCCTCGTGGCATACATGTGCTGACTTTGTTAGTAATCAGTAAAACTGGGCTACTGATGAAAGCGAAGAATTTCAGGGAAGTGTTTCAAAATACCAACCTGACTGTGAAAGGATTACAGTCTTCCAAGAGCTTTTTAACTTCTCCTTCTTTAAGAACTTCCAGATTGCAACTTAGTAATGTTGGTGTCCTAGGGTATATACACTTCTATTTGTGATCAGCTACACATAGTTTTACTCTTTATTGCTTAGCTCTTTTATCCTTTTCTTGTATTGAGACCTTTTCCCCCCCACAATGTGCAATGTCCATCCTTTCTACTGTAGTGAGCTACATAACATGCTCCTTCTCAGTTTGTATCTCTTCTATTCTGTTCAGTGTTTTAAACAAAGCCACCATATTTCCCTCCAGCTTACTCCAGCAGCCTGCCCTCATGTCCTCACTATGTGTTATTTGTATTTCTGACATTCTCATTTGAGACAGATGACTTGTAGCAAGCTTTTCCAGATGTATCAGCTGGCCTGTCATACATCTCAAATGTAATGGATACAGTTTTTCATGTTGCACAAGCCAGCATCCTTAGATGTCTTTGCCACTGATGCAGAAGTAGTAAAACCCCTTAATCCAACAGCTTTGTAGACCAAGAGCAGGAGAGCAGCCCCACAGAGACAAACCAAGTGTTATTTTAGTCCAGTGCTCTCCTGAACAGTTAACAGCAGATGCCTCTACTAAGCAATGAGCTTGTGCTTTTGTGGAAGTCTCTGTTGGAATTGTTGGTCTCGTTCCTGACCAGTTGGTCTCATTCCTGACCACTAGCTCACTGTGTTTGTAAACTTAAGATTTGGATTTTTCCTCCAAATGCCTTAAAGCAGCTTCTCTGAGGATCCTCTGACGTTTTATTGTCCTGCCATTCTTCTTCATGTAATCCTTCAGCAGCTTTTTTTTTGGTTGGCCTAAATTACAGAGATGATGAGTGATTTTGTTTTGTTTTAAACAGCCAATACCTGCAAGAAGAAAGCTGTGAAAAAAGAAATCTGGACCTGACTTTTTCGGAGTGGACTCTTCACAGCGTGGAGTCACATGTATGTGAGCCCTACTTGGATTTGAAATATGAACTATAACTCCTTGTCACGAAGGTCTTAACACTTTCTATTAAGTCCAAGCCTTTAGAGAACGGCCATAAGCATCTCGTGTTTTTACAGTACCACCTCAGGCTGCAGGTGGACCAGGAAACCATGCTGGGATGAAATCTTTAAGCAGTGCCTCTCCTTGCTGGCTGAATAATTTTCTTTTTTTTAATTAGTCTGCCACATTAAGGTGAATCTGGCTTTGCCCCCATTTCGCAAGCAAATTTAAGAATCTGTTTAGCTGTTGTCAGAAAATGTAGGCTTCAAAAATCAGGTTTGGATTTGGGATAATTATTCTTGTTTGGAGCACAAATCCTGGCATGTGACAACGCAAAAGGTTGAGCTGATATTTCTCAACAAGTTCATAGTAAAAAGGACTATCTAAGGACTCCATTTAAGAAACATGACACTGTGCAAACCTCAAGACACCTTGCAGGGAGGAAGGCTGCTATCCCATATCAGCCTGCCAAGAATTTGGATTGTAACATCCAAGTAAAGGAAGCAGAGGGGAGGGATGATGTGCAGTTAACTGGGTGTATTCCTTGTGTGCAGGAGTGGTAAATGGATTAGGCAAGTAGGTTGATGAGTGTCTGGTTAGCGTATAGTTGGTATGGATAGTGTGGGCTACTTCCAAATTGTTTGTAAGATAGAGGAAAATTCTCCATCTTCTTTGTGTTCATTAGGAAATCCCTCAGCAATTGAATGGAAGTGACTGCGGCGTTTTTATGTGCAAATATGCGGATTACATCTCCAGAGACAAGCCGATAACCTTTACACAGGTGAGTGAAGGTTATGAGCAGCTCCAGATTTTTTTGCACAGATAAAAGTGCCAGGGAATTTACGCAGCAGCCTTTACTTGTGTCTGGAACAGAGGCTGATGTTTCATACCTCTCTCTGTGTTTGGTGCATGGTTGCTGGGGTTGGAACTTCAAAGTGGCCTCAGCAGAGCAGAGCTATATTCTCCATCCTCACATCTGGTATCTGCTTCCTAGGTGAATCAGTGAGATTCCTTATTGCAGCCAGTGGGTTTGTGGTATCTGGCCTTTGTATCTTTTGGAGAAATGGGTTTCACCCTTTGACCGGTTAAGACACTGGTTATTTTCCAACGCGGTGGTCTTTTCTTAGAGTGCTTTTAAGCTGTTGTGTAGTCAAGTAAATCTGGTTTTGTTGGGTTGTCGTGTCACCCTCTTAGGACCCGTGTGGGTGAAATCTATGTTGTACCCAAATGGCAAGTGTTAATGGTTTTTAAAAGGAACTTCATATTAAAGAATTAACTGGGTGTTTATGCATATTTTCTGCCTCTTTCTGCCATGACTTTGTATTTAATGGATTTTTCTTTTCTTTTCAGAATCACATGCCTTACTTCCGCAAGAAGATGGTGTGGGAAATAATCCATCAGCAGCTGCTTTGAGACATGCACTATTGGAGTAACACTGTGATCACCTTAGTGTGACTTAACTCTTATTTTAGTTACTTTTCTAGTATCTTATTTGAAAAGGCAGCAGGCACACAAATTTTCCTCTTTAGGCTCTGAAGTAGCGGTTAAGTTGTTGGTTTTTTTCTCCCCAATTTTGGAGACAGTAACTCTCTTTGAAATTAGCTAATGCACCTTAAAGTGCAAGCCAGAAAGATTGCTGTGACCTATCCAAGGGAATGGTTAAGAACAAATGCTGTGAACCTCTGTCACTGAGGTGGATGCTCATACCTCGCAGCACACATGGACACGTTATGGACAAACCTGACTCTCATTTGTGGTTGTGGTAACAGTTGTGTTTGCTGAACTTATCTTCCGAAGGACAAATGTGCTTAGCTACTGTTTCCTCAAGGAGAGTTTTCTTCTGTTTCTGGAACATATATGATCTACTTGATTCCTAAAACTGGATTTGTGATGACCATACAAAGAAAGCATTTACCATCTTTTGATTT
This sequence comes from Astur gentilis, assembly GCF_929443795.1. Classification (NCBI taxonomy): domain Eukaryota; kingdom Metazoa; phylum Chordata; class Aves; order Accipitriformes; family Accipitridae; genus Astur; species Astur gentilis. The sequence goes on from NC_064885.1 coordinate 14,882,251, forward strand.
GTAACAAATCCATAGTGAAGCCCCTGTAGCTGGGGTTGGTTTGTTGTTTGTTGTTTGTTTTTGTTATTTTTACTGTCTCCAGGGAGTTATCTAATGTGAAAAGAGAAGTATTTATTTCTTTTTATTAAAATAAATGTAACTTATATAAAGAGCCTTACTGGAATGAAACTCTACCTGGTAATGAAATAGAATGACTTTTTTTAATTGAAAAAAGTTTGATGTATCAGTGTGGTTTTTAGCACGCTTACAATCCATGAGATTCTAGCCAGGATGAGTATTAGAGCACAAAACCCTCTAAGCGATTGTCACAAAATCCCGAAGGGGCAATCAGGATGTCATTCAGCAGCCAGATGAGCAAGCACAATCCCAGTAATACAAAGTAGGAGATTTCTTTGGGGTAAGTCACTAGACTTTGAAGTAGGACAAACAAAACCTGTGTGTGCAGCTTGGTGAACACAGGCTGTCCAGTACTAGAATCTGTTTAAGGCTAATACGGCTGTCTCCACACAGTATTGCAGTGTACTGCTGTGAAAGTGGAATAAAATGTGCTAGCACTGATGGGCTGGGCTACCGACATGTGTCCCGCCAGGTTTAGTGGTGTTGGTGGAACATGTTACTGCCTTATTGCCCCTCTGCTGCAGGTACTGCCTCCACAGGTCTGCCTAATGAATAGCTTGTGTGAATTCTTACTCCGTTACAGTCAGACCAAGCTAGATCAGTTTTAAACATGGTGTTTCCCCCTTCCTTTTGTTTTTTGTCCTTCAGGTTATACTCCAGAACTGGAGTAGGATTTCAAGTCTTTCATTTACCATTGCAGAGGAAAGATTGCCCATAGCTGGTTTGGAAGCCATGCATTCAAATGCTTGTATAAATAACCATGTTGGATACTTTCTGTAATGGCATAGTTACCATAATGTAAGGTGATTCCTGACTGGTGATGAGGTCTATCTCCTCTCCTCAGCTGTGGGGAAAGGTGGTGATTTTGGGGACATCCCCTCTGTCACTGTGGGTATGGTCAGCCTCCTTCACAGTGCTGCTCCTTACCTGAAGATCTGCTCTCCTGGGAAAGCTGATAAGGTGGTTTATCTGTGTTGCAGGTCAGCAGCTCCATCAGTCTTTGCTTTCAAACTGATTAGCTTAATCTGTCAGAAAATCAGAGGAGATTCTCCAAAGAGAGAACTATTACAAAGGCAATCTGTCGGGTTTTGTCCTTACATGAGATACTTAATCTTCCCTGGATCCCTGAGGGCTTGGAAGATTTTAGCTGTTCATTAACGCTAGGACCCAGTAGCTGAGTGCTTCAAGTATCCTTTCCCTTTAGCTTCAGTTCATCTCTGTTTGGGGGATGCAATTTTGAGGCTGACCCTGCATTCTGCTGATTGCAAAAGCAGAATTTTTCTTTGGGGGGAAAAAAACCCACCAACAAAACAAGCCCTGCAGAGAGGCTAGTGGTGTAAGGATTCTTTCCAGGTCTTCCTTTGTGCATACCTCTTAAGCAGAGGGGGCTCAGATGTTAGATGGAAGGAGCAGGGTGACACTGCCATGAACAGCTTACCTGGACATGCAGCCAGCTGGTGCCTTCCCTGTCCTCTACACAAACTGAAAAGCACTTCTGTGGTGTAAACCCTGTTAGGGGATACCTGCACTGGTCACTTAGAAGTGCCTGTGTGTTCGTGGCTTCTGAAAGCCTCCTTGTGTGAGATGGTGGGGAAATTGTACACATACCAGTTGACATCCCCTCTGTCTTTAAGGTCATCTCATGGGCTCTGGCCCTTCAGCTTGGTTCCTTATGCCCCTACAAGGTGCTGTGAGAACACCCCAGGGGCAGAAACAGCTTATTAACTCTTGTGCTTTGGATGAACAGTTGTGGGCAGGATCTGGGCCTCACTTCTCATTAGTAAATGGCCTTTTGGAGGTGAGCTTGTGCTTTCCCATGCTGATGGGAGAACACGTGTATGGTGTGAGTAATGCTGCATCTCCCAGCTGCTGCCCTGGGTGGGGGAGATGTTCATCATCTGGCTTTGCAGTTCTGATGTTCTCTGTCTGCCCCATGATGTGGTCCTTACTCATAGGAAGGATGTGGGAGGGGCTGAGACAGTGAGTTTGGGTCAGACTGACCCTTATGGTGCTGGTGATCATGGGTCTACCCCAGGGCTGTGCCTGTCCTGCCAGGAGCAGTCATTCCTCACTGCCTGGGGCTGGGGATGGTGGGGGGGACAGCAAACATGAAAACTGATGCTCTTTTTGCGATCATTCATGCTGTAGGTGGGGAAGGGACTTTTTTTTGCTCCCCGTATCTTTCCACAATACGCGGACAGGACAAGTGATGTGTTTTGGTGCTTTGAGGAGTTACATGGGTGGCATCAGAGCCTGCCCTCCCCAGGTGCCACCACTCCCATGGCACTGTGTACCCAGTGCCTGATGGGTGGGAGGGAAGGAGCACAGCTTGGGGGCCATGGGGGGGTTCTCTCATTGTGGCACCCATCAGCACTCCATGTGATGACCAGGTGCAGACCTTCCCCTGCCACAGTTTCATGCAAGGGACAACCAAGACCCATTTTGGTCCTTTCCCTGTTTGGTGGTGGCCTTATCCCTGCTGCTGGCAAGACCGAGCTTTTGGCTAGCTAGAGAAGCCACCATGGGGGTGGGTAGGGGAGCTTTCCAGCTACATGAGCATAATCAGTGTGCTATTAATAACCACAGCAGTGCCATAGCATCATTTTGGCTTTGCTACCTGCGGAGAGGCAGGGCCCCTTGTTTAGTCGGGGGAGAGGTGGCTTTGCGATGGCAACACCTCCCCAAGTGACTGGGTAAAGCTACTCCTGGCAATGTCTGCAAACCGCCCCTCCCCCTCCCAAAAATACACCCCCAAACTGCCCCTTCTCCCCCAGCAGTGCAGCTCCGGCTGCCCAGTGCTGGAGGCAGGGTATTGGAGTGGCAATGGGGAATAACGCACACCACCCCCACCCCCACCCCCCCCACCCCCGGTCAAAGCTCAGCTTGGCTGTGACCAATGCAAGGGACTTGAAAGAAAGCAACAGATAGCAAGCTCAAGCTCGTGTTAGCTGCATATATTTCTCTTTTTTTTTTTTTTTTTTTTTTTTTTTTTGGTGGTTGTTGTTGTTGGGTTGGTTTTTCACAGAACACTTTGCAGTAGAGGAAAATGTGGCGTCACAGCCCATGGGTCCGGCGCTGGCACCGGCACCTCACCCTGGCACGCTCAGCCGGTGGCATGGGACCCGTCTGCAGCATATTGCTCCCCTCTCTCCTCTTGCCTGGCGGGTTTCACCCCTTTTGTTCATTGGGGTTTTTTTTTTCTTTATACCTTTTTTTATGGTTGGTGGGGTTGGTTTTTTTTCCTTTTTTTTTTTTTTTTTTTCTCCTTTTTAAACATTTCTCAAGCTTTCTCTGAAGGAATGGCCACTGGCTCTCAGCTAGCAGGAGACTACAGAAGAGCTCTGGGACATGTAGGATGGTTTCCTTCTCCCGCCTCGCAGCTGACTTGGTCGAGATCATTTTCCAACTCATTTTTTATTAAAAAAATAAAAAAATGCTCCAACTATCAGTTTTACAAGGCATACAAAATCTCTAAAAGGGAAACACAAGCGCAAGGTGCTGAGGTATGAAAACCTGAGGTAGTTTTTGTGTGTCTGTGTGTATGCGTGTGGGGTTTGGGTGGGTTTTTTTTTCTTAATTTTAAAAGAGTTTTGCTAGTTGTTTTTCCAGCCCTGGGCTGAAACCTCTTGTAAATATGTTTCCTCCCCCCATTTTCCCCTCTTCTCCTTGCAACAGTGATCTTTAAGGAAAAAGATCCCTGCCCAAAGCAGGCAGGGCTGGTGCTGCCCATCATTTTCTGGGGATGTTAGGGCCAAGCATGGCTGTGTTGGGCAGTGATGGAAAGAGAGAGGGGATGGACAGACAGACAGTCAGAAAGGGGGGGGCAGAATGGAAGCAAACCCCAGTTTTGGACTCTGTGAAGCACAAGAGGAAAGGGCATGTGAAAGAGATTCCTCTTTTAGGAGACGGTATCCCTTCTGTTGGCTCATACAGGCACTGCTCTTCTCAAAGCCCTTAAGAAATTGCTTTTTTAACACTCTCTTTTTTTTCCCCTGCTGGCAATCCTACACCTCTGCTCTACTGTGCATTTGAGAACCAATGGACTAGCTCCTTTCTTTAAAACTCTAGAAAAGCCTGCTTTTGCTAAAAACAAACATCCCCCTCCCCCCGACCCCTTTGAAATTTAAAAAGAATTAAAAAAAAAAAAAACTTAACAAAACTTAAAAATCAGCATTAGTTTCATTATCGATATATTAATTCTAAAATAGGTGAGCGCCATGCTGTGCGCTGCAGCCCCCCTCCCCCCCCCCCCCCCAACACCGGGCGAGCTCCCCCGGCTGTGTCTGGATGAAACGGGTGGCTTTTAGGAAATTAAAAATTTAAAAAATGTCTCTCTCTGCCTATGTTAGTCCAACTAAAGGGATAGCGTCAGGAGGCGATGGAGTAGGGGGGAGGCTGTGGGATGGAGAGAGCCCTCCCTGTACCCCTCTGCTGCGCATCCTCACAGCACCCTGGCCGCAGTGGGGGCGGGCTCGGGGGGGGGGGGGTCTTTGGTTTGCTCCCCTGACCTGCTGGGGGGGGGTCCGGCGATGGCAGCGGTGGGGTTACATTCATCGGGCGGTGCTGGCCGGCACGGTGGGAGCCTCACTTGCTGTGCTGCGAGGCCGGGGCTCCCTGAGCATGTTTCTGCTCCTGCTGCTTCACCTGCTGTACGATTTCCCTGATCTTGCGCTGTGCAGTCTTGGGGGAAGGGGGGAGCAAGAACCAGGGATCAGGGTGGGCACCGCAAGCAGCCTGAGCAGTTGTTCCCCCCCAGCCGCAACAGCATCTCACCGCTCAGCCCCCTCCAAGCTTTTAATTACAGGACAAGCAGGCAGTTTGGCACAGCCGTAATTAAGGATGTGCTCAAGAAGGAGCTGCTGTGCTCCTGCACAGCTGCAAGCAGAGCATTGCCGGGTTTTAACTTCTGCTTCATCTATCACTCCTCCAAAGCCTGAGTTTTGGGGTGCTGCTCAAGCAGTCCAGAGACAAGGTGGGATGCGGGTGCCTGCGGAAGCTCCCTGCTGGCACTGATGCAGGGGAGGAGCCGATTCACACCCCAGGTGCCACTATGCATAGTGTCTTTTAGCTAGATCAGGCCAATCTTTAGTTTTAATGCTAGAACAGTTGGGGAGAGCTGCCAAAACACCTTTAGTGCATCCTGGAGGCACAGGAACCATCCAAATTGGAGCAGTAGGATGCCCAGGCAGCGCTGTGCTTGGCGGCTGACCTGGGTGGATTAAACTGGCTGGGACTATCAGAAAAGCCACGGCCAAACCTTACCTGACTGGCAAAGAAATGCCCAATGATTTTAACGATGACCTCCTCGTTCTCGTCCGGGGTTTGGTCTCGTGGCACAATGACTTCTGCACTAGTTAAATTTTGCAGTTCGTTCACCTGGAGCAAACAACAGAGCCCCGGGCATGCGTTTTGTTGTAGAAGAGCCAAAATCCTCTGCTACTGGCTCAGAGCCAGTGCACAGCACCAGGCTGCCCAGTCGCACCCTGTCCCCCCACATTGGGACGGTCACCACCCAAAGAGAGCCACCACCAGGACACGGGGCTGGGGTCAAGATGTTGCTGTGATCACTGAGCAGCTGGGCTTTGCCCCTGCCCTGGGGCAGGCAGGGGTGATGGGTGATGCCCAGCTCTGGGGATGGGGGGAGCCTCCCTGCACGCCCCACCTACCGTCTTGCCACCTTTGCCTATCACGCGGCCGGCGGCGAAGGAAGGCACCTTGATGTGGGCTTCAAGCTTCACTTCTTCTTTCGGGTTAAAGAAGTTTTCCTCTTTCAGCTTCCCAAATATTCGCCCTTGGGCCTGGGGAGGAGATATAAGGGAAGTAAAACCAGCAGGCAGCTGTCCTGGCAGTGCCTGCGGTGCCCTCCATCCTCAAGGGCAATGATGTGCCGATGTCTGCCAGCACCAAAACCATGGCACTGAACAAAGAGCTCCCCCGGCACTCAGAACCCAGGCTGGCAGCACGGCAGCGACCAAAGGGATGCTCTTGACTCATCCCTTAGCATCCCCCCAACCACAGCCCCCCACGCCGTGGCCAGCACACCTTGAACTGAGCCTCGGGCGGCCCCGTGATGATGACCATCCGCTCGCTGGCGTCAGGACCTTCTGCCGGGGCGATCTGCGGAGGGATGGGGGAGAAGGAATGTGTGTGGCCCTGCTTTGGCAAGACCTCCCCTATGTGGGATGTCCCAGTGCACGGGGGCACCCCCCCATGCAGGAGCATCCCCTCCCACCTAAGCAGGGATCATAACTGGGGTGTTGCAGGACTGCGTTTCTACTAATTTGGGGAGCAAAACCGCTCCCCAAGGGCTCCCGTTTGCTGCCCTCGGCAGTAGGAAGGGGAAACTGAGGCACAAAGCCTGGCTCCAGCCTTGCAGCGCCCTGCTCACCTTGATGGAGGCACCAGCAAACCGTGCCAGCTGCTTGATGTGCTGCCCCTTCTTCCCGATGATGGCCCCCACTGCCTGCGTCGGGATGAACAAGTTCACAACCTCCTGCTCAGGCAGCTGGTGAGGGCATGGAAGAGCAAGAACATCAGAAGACCAGCCGGACCAGGGGGGTGGTTGCCCCCTCTGCGAGCATCCCAGGGCAGCAGCTGCCCACATGCCCACCCTCCCACAGTGTCTGAGCGAAGACCTCATGGAGGGAGGTGCTGGGACACTTACAGGGTGCTGGTGGGGGAAGGCACCAGCTGGGGGGGCTCCGTACAGACCTGAGAGGTATGCCGAGGAGCTCTATGGTGGGAGAGAAAACGAGGGTCAGTGACGTCCCCAATGTGCCAGCCCCTTCGCAGCCACCCCCAGCCTGATGCAGAGCAGCGTGCCACGACCATGAGCCTGGCAGGGACATGGGGACAACCCTTCAGTTCCTGAAACCCCTCCAGGAGAGCACAGGTGCACCCAAGGGTGCATTGGGGTGAGCTGCAGCCTGGATCCTGCACCTGCAGCACAGTGCAATGGGACTGGGAGGTGGATGGGAGCTCCCAGTTACACCCAGTCACTCCTCACTGCTGGTTTTTTTGGCTGTATCCTGCTAGTATTTACAGCAGAAAACTGGCCCCTACGGCCTTTCGGAGCAGCTGCAACCATGGAAAGCCGAAAGCATGCTGTAACCACCATCGGTCTCCCTGTAGAGAAGTGGGGGTTTGCTGAGAACTAAGCAAAACGTCTGGTTTGGCTCTGATTTCCATTACCATTTCCCTTCTCCAGTTCTAAGAGACGAAAAAGCAAAGGCTGAAGAAGACATTCTCCCAAGACCTGGGCCAGGGACAGGGAGAAAGCAGTGGGTCTCTCTATGGCCAAAAGCAAGGGGTGCATGCCAGCACTCCAACCCAAGCCCTCTTCAGCTCTTGTGTCTCAAATACAGCAGACACTTCTCCTGGCAGCAGATGTAACTCTCTCCCGCTCTGGGTTCGGGCAAGCGCAACCAGACGCTACCTGCAAACCATGGTTAGCGGAAAAGACCCAGCTCCCCTGCCCGTGGCAGACGTCGCTCTCGCTCCCAGCCCTCTACTTCAACTCAGCGCGCTGAGGTTTTGTGCTCCTCCTCGCACCCAGCTCATGCTCCCTATGTCCACAGGCTGCTCCATGTCTGCTATACCAATGTGTCCTCTCCTGCCCAGCCTGTCCTCATGGCCAGGGTGGGCACTGGACCTCCCCAGCTCCCCCCATTCACCGTGAGGCTCCTTCCTCAACCTCCATCCTTGCCAGGCCTCTACAACTCCATAGTTTAAGGTACAGCCACTGGCCCTAGGCCCTGCTGAGGACATGGTCAGAGATGACCACTCTGAGGTGTGAAACACAAAGTACTTGGCGGGAAGGACCTGCCACAAAGCCAAGCTGGTTTCCTCCTAGGTTTTCTTGCCAGCTCCTTGTTTTACTATAAAAAAAAATTATAGCAATTGCTCCTCTTGGCCTCGCCAGGGTGGCTTGAAAAAGGCCATGCAAAGCTCTCCGGTGAAGGAGCCCGCACCGACTGCTGCCCTTCAGACCTGCCCAGCTCCTCTCCATCACACCAACGAACGCTCAAGCAGACGTTTCCTGAAGGCTGTGCTCGCTCAGGTGGGTGACGCAGGCAGAGCATCCTCCCCTCCGCGGGGTGACAGTGCACAGACAGACCGACCGCCTCTCTCGATGCCCTCCAGGGCCATCACGACAACATGCTCACGCACCCCTCCGCACCGCCAGCCTGGCACTCACCGTTCTCCTCCGACCGCTCTGCTGCTGGCGTTGCCAGGAAAAGAAAACAGCACAAGTAAATTAACCCGCGCGCCAGTGGCCGTACAGCCAAAGCATCTCAGCATAAGTATTTAGAGAGACTAACAGAGACTGACCAAAGAGCCTGGTCATCCTAAGGGTGCTCTGCAGGTGCTAGTGGGTTGGGGATGGGCCTTCTCTGTCAGCACTTTGGCCAGCATCTTTTCCTGACACTGGACCATCCTTGCCTGCATGCAACCTCAGTGGTTTTGAAACTGCTTCCCCGGCTTGCTTTGCTCCAAGTCTCAGCAGCCACAGTACCCCAAGAAAGAGGAAAACCCTTGACTATGAAGTCAGGTGAAGACCGGCTCCCAACAAGTACAGCCCTTCGGGTGCTAGGGCAGGGATCGAAGCTGATGGTGGTAGTTGCACAGGGCGTGCTGCTCGTCCCCGTTCACGCCATGCTCCGCACGCCCTACAGCAATACCAGCAGGTTCAGGTGGCCACTGAGACCAGACCTGCAGGGCACAACCAAATCCACACCACCACAACCCAGCTGTGGGTTGGAGGTCAGGACTGAAGACCACCTACATGGTTTTTCCATGCTGGCATCAGCACAGATTGCCCCCAGCCTCCTTCACAGAGCAGCACGCTTGGGACACAGCCAGTCCTTAAAACGCAGGTGAAACCAAACTCAGCACAACATGGACATGCAGCTGATCTTCCTGAGGAGCTAAATCCACAGAGGGACAAGCCATGTTCATTCAGCATCTTCTCCACTTTGCTGCTGTGATGAGCATCTTCCCCAAATGGCCAAGAGTCAGAGCTCTTGTTCAAGGTTCCCCATGAGATGACGGCTCCTACAGCTACAGTGTCCACCCACACCCAAGAGCTACACCAGGAGAGTCTAGAGACCACTCTGCCCCCAAGAACACGTCCCTTGCACTCCAAAACCTCTTGCACTTACTGCAAACGGGTGGTACGGGGTGGCTGCCGCAGCCCCTCGGGCCCCTGGGGTAGATGGGAGCATGGGCAGCCCTGTCGAGAAGATGCCCAAAGCGCTGAGGTTCAGTCCTGGGATCAGGTTGGCTTGTTGCTGGGAAAGCAAAGACATGAAGAAACATGTAAAAGGGGCAGTGGGGTTTTTGGGGTTCTCGCCACATACTGTGGACATCATGGGTGAGGGCCAACCCTTGCTGTAATAGATCAATGCCCCCCCCGCCCTCCAATTTTCTTCTGGCCACCTCAGCAGAGGTTCTGAAGCAGAAGGCATCCCGGGCAGCAGGGCTGGGAGCTTACATTGACGGCCACGATGTCGTTCTCGTAAGCTTCTCGCAACTTCTTCATGATCTCCACTTCAGCATTGGAGCACGCCTCCGTGCTGCCCTTCACCGTGATGGTCCGCTCCGGGTTATAAATGGTTAAATCCTGCAAACTACCCCACAGATAAATCCAGAGATACAGTTATTTTTTTTCCCCCCAAGTCAAAAAAAAAAAAAAAAAAAAAGGAAAACTCAAATCAAAGATGAGGGTCCCCCCCGAGACAGCATGGGACCCCACACCCTCTCCGTGTCCAATGCCACCATCCACCTGGGATGCGGAATGCCCAACCAGGATGGGGAACATGCATGGGAAGATGCAACTGCTCTGTTTTCTGGCTCCAGTGCTGCCCGTACCGCGTGTGATGGAGGGGGATGGCTTGGTGTTCAACAGGACTTACGGGGAGATGGTGATCTTCGTGCCTGTGTCCTGCTCGATCTTCTTGAGGTTGCGGCCCTCCTTGCCAATCAATCTCCCCACCAGACTGTTGTGTGCTAGGATTTTCAAGGGAACCTCTTCTGCTCTAAAATGGATTAAAAAATAAAATCTAAAAGGTCCATCCGGCCAGGAAACCAATTTCCAGCAACTGCCACTAACGATGTGGTAGAAGGAGCAGAAGAACCACCACCATTTCCCATGACTGTCTCTCCTCATTTTCTGGGGAACGGGAACTCAGGGACTTCCCAAGCCTGATGGCACATCTATAGTTCATGGACTTTTGTTCTCCAAGTTTATCTACATGCTCTTTGGACCCACTTGAGTTTTTGGTCTCTACAGCACTGTCAACCACACCATGGAGATGTTATTAACTGACCTACAACTCTATCCTGAAACTCTGGATGCCAGCAGTTTCCTCAGGGGGTGGGAGGTGACAGAAGATGGCTTCTTCTCCACTAATGGCTGAATTTACCTCCCTTCCACCAAACCTGCCCATTTTGCTGAGCCAGGGCACTTACGATTTAGTTTCATCAGCCTCCTTCTGCATGATATCAAGGATCATGCGACATGCTTCGGAGCACCCCTCTGGCGTGGCATGGATGGTGATGGGCTTTTCAGCAGCGCCAGCATTCTCCTTCCGATGGATGTCAACCCTATGGTGAAACAACCAGCAGAGAGGACGCCCCCTGAGATGCGTCTGGTGTCACACAAAGGCTTTTGAGAGCTCAGGAGATGAGCTTGCTATTCACAGAAAAGCTCATTTCAACACCTGCTCAATCTTTGGGGTGAACCTGGGTCTCGCTGACGTACATCTACTGTCACCTGGCCTCATGCAAGCCCAGGCAGTGTTTCGCTTCAGTTAGTTTAGATCAGATTTGAGCTACATTTGCCTTTATGCCTCCCTGCCTGGGAGCTGAGGGATATCAATCAATGTCAAATGATGCATCAAGAGGGGGGAGAACAAATCCTCAACTGGACAAAGCTCTGAGCAACCTGGTCTACCATCATTGATGCCAGTCCCGATTGGAGCAGGAGACCGGATTAGAAGTCTCCAAAGATCCCTTCCAACCGTAACCTCTCTGCACAACACCCGAGGCTGTCCAGCAACCAGCGGCTGCCACAACCGTTGCGTGTCATTCGTGACAGAGAGACAACTTACCCGTAGGCAGCGTTTGTCACGACACGGAGGCACACGGCAACAACAGCGCTTGTACTCACGCCCTTCCACGGGAGACCAGAAAGCTCTCCCTTGCGCACCTGCAGGGACCGTGCTCTAGCTCCTCTGGTCCTCCCCTCAGCTCATGGCGGGGAGGAGGCACGTGCCTCCAGCTCGCTCCTCACTGCTCAACCATACCTGGCAAAGGCCCTGAGAGAAAGGGAGAGAGGAAAGCAGGGTAGGAGACTCCCGCACATCAACCATGCGTCTTGAAGAACAGGGGTAAGCAACCTTTTCATCTTCTCCACGTGAGTCCACACACTCTTCCCACTGGAGGGTGATGCCATGCGGCCATCCTGCCATTGGCCACCACCTCAGTGTCCCTGTGACTGCTGGAGCCAGGGCTGAGCTGGCCCAGATCTTCTGAGAAGGTGCACTAGTGGCCACTCAGCCACTCAATGAATGCCACCAGCACGGTGGCATCAGCTTCATCATCTGGTGATGGTGGCATCACCATCAGCTCCAACACGGTGCCCTCCAGCTACGTTTCTGTTTTCATAAGAGATCCCCATCCTGACTGGCATCATTCACGGGTGCTGCTGTGCATGCAAGGCCAAGGGTTGTGGTGCAGAATCACGCTTAACCAGCACCAGATTTGAATGCTGCAGGGTCACAGCGGGTTTGCACAGGTCAACTCTTCCAGGAGCTCATGAACCAGTGCATTAGGAACAAGGATGCTTCATCTACAGGTAGAGGGGGAGCAGCTGGGTGAACCTTCCCTGAGATAAGGGAAGAGCCTATCCCATCAGCTTCAAAAGGCACCCCAGGGTGGTTTCATCAGAACACTGAAGAGGGAATGAAGACAGTTTGATCTTCTTTGCAGGCTACAGCTCTCCAGATCTCCTACAGCTTCAGCCAGAGCTGCTCAGGCAGGAGACTGGTCCTGCTTGGACTGTGCAAAGAAGGGCTGGAGACACCAGCACCGCCGAGCTCTCCCTGCCCTTTGGTTATGTCTACAGCACACTGTGACCCGGTTGCATGCTGCGTGACACCCTCTAAGGTGCTCCCAGCTGTGGAGCTCCATCAGGTTGACTTGGAGGATCTGTTCCTTCAGAGGCAGCACCCAGCAGGCGCGGGGACACCCACTGCCACCCCTCCTGCCAAGGAGAAGGCAAACCCATCACGACGTGCCGGAAGAGGCGAGGATAGGCCTGTGCTCCAGAGCAGTGCTGCAATGTCACACCAGGTTGACGCTCCCAGCTGTGGGGGAACTGATGAGGAATCCATGGCTGCCCCAACAAACCCCACAGACAGGAGTCAGGCAGCTTCTTGAACCCATGAGCAGTTGAGGCTGGTGGAGATGGAGCATGCAGCTGAGCTTTTGTATGGAAGAAGGGCCAAGAGCCACGGATGGCCTGAACAGATGCACTGAAGTGACGAGTACCCTGGACGAGCCCAGGAGAGGGACATGGGCCAGGTTTCTGGCTGATCTCCAAGCCACCCCTGTGCAGGCACCAGCTCAATTTGCAGAGAGAAGATGGGGTGCCAGTAAGGGGCTGCTGCATTCAGGCTTGTCCCACCCCAAAGAGCTGGAGGGTTGGAGGAGGGCTCTGGACTTCCCAGCACATCCCAGTGCTGCTGCTGCACAGCTCCATTCCAAAGGGAGGATGGAGAAGGGGACCCTCACCCCATCACCAGCTGCCTGGGACCCTGGAGTGCTGCAGGCAATGGAGACTGGAGCAGCTGACAACAGGTATGGTGGGACAGGGACAGGGAAGGCCTGCCCATGGGGCAGCAGCAAAAACCTCCAACACACTTTATGGGGGGTGGGGGAGGTGGGAACGCTTCAGAGAGCAGTGGCCATGAGGGACAGCCCTCTCAAGGTGAACAGTACGATGTGCATGTAGGGTTAACCTGGCCCCATGTCTGCTTGGTAGCAATGGCCCTCTCCTCATCAAGTTACAAGGGCTGCAATCACTGTGGAAGGTTGTCTGGTGTGGTGGGCTCTTGGTCTGGGCTCCTCCTCAGCCAAGGAAGAAGATGGCTCAACCTGGGGAGAGTTTTGTCCCCTGGAGCTCAGGAGCATCTCTGGGCATCACTGTGTGCAGAGACAGGGGTGAAGTCCTACGTGACCAGAAGAATCCAGGACCCCATGTCAATCTGGGAAGGAGCAGGGGCCAGGCAACAGGATGTCACCAGCACCCTCGTCCTCAGGATCATCACACTGGTGGGTGAGGGTGGCCTCAGCAGGGACAGAGCTGGGGGCTGACACCCCAAACTGAAGGCAATGGTCTCCTGTGACGGCCTGGGCCGGGTGCATGAGGTCCCTCTTGCCCAAGGCTGGAGCCAAGCTGGTGGCCCGCTATGGCACATAGCCTCCTTGGGCAGGTCAGGAGAGGTGAGAGCATGGAGCACGGCCTTTCTCCACGGCACCAGGTCTTCGGGGCAGGCACAGAGAGCCAACCCACAAGAAGGGACAGCTTGGTGGCAGAAACTGCCCCAGGCAGCAGCATTTGGCCTTGTGGTCAGCAGAAACCGGCAGTCAGTGCCTCCCACCTTCCTCACCAGGTTCAGGACTTGCAAAGGGCAACCTTCCAGTCTTGGGTGGCAAGGTCACAGCTACACCCACTGCTGATCACACAGGGGGACTCACCTGGAGAAGAAGGGCTTGCGGCCAACCAGGACCAGCTCACAGCTACTATGTGACCATACTCTAGGGCTAGCTGGGCTCAAAGGGCTCCTCTCCCTACACATCTGCCCCCTTTCCGTACAAACCTCTTCCTGCAAACCCAACACTGGGGTCTGGCTCGCTCAGCTGCAGAGCGGCGCGTCCTCCTACCTCCTGCTCAAGTGGACGTGCTATTATGAAATAATTTGCCTCTAAAAGCTTCTCTGAGAACTAGGACGCCCTGAAGGATGTTCTGGTACAGGAGTCCTACGTCCTGTGGGATCACCGGGTTCAGGATGATGAGCATGGGAGAAGACAGCTTTGGGTTAAACACAAACAAATCTGGGCAGGAACAAACCATGCAGGAAAACCATGCAGAAAATCAGAGGTGAAATCAATGTGAACATTGACAAGAGAAACACGGAAAACTTTGGCAAGACAGTCCCCCCCCACCCCCCTTTTTTTTTTTTCTTCAAAAAGAAAACTGTTAGATTGCAAAAAAAGGCTTTGAACAGTTATGAAAAGCCCATCCTTCTCAAGGCAGCACTCCCATGGTGCCCCCTTTCCCCCTACAACAGCTCCAGCCCGTAAGGGGTGCTGTGGGATGAGCAAATCCCAAGGGCAAAGACTGCACGGGCACCGACTGCTATACCTAGGATCCCCCCTTCAGCATTTTACCCGCAAATTTGCCATTTCTCCCTAAATCCTCGTCCCCAGCCATTCTTGTGATTAGGCTTTAGAAACCCATTCCTGGCCTTTTTGAACGTGCATCCCCCTCTTGCCGCACCCAGACCACCCTGGCCAGCAGGAACAGTTCAGGACATGGGCTCTGCCACCATCCCATGAAGGCTGCACCCCAAAAAACCAGCACTGGCTGGCACTTGAAAGCCCCAAATGCATGGAGGACCCATGCTGGGGACCTACAGCACCCTACGGAAGGAAACAAAACCATTCGAGGTACTTACTTGGACTGGGTTTGCTTAGTAAGGTTCTTTATGGTCAAGCCCTCCTTTCCTATGATCGCACCAACAAACTGCGTGGGCACCAGCATCCGCAGTGGGAAATCGAGCTGTTTGGGCTGCGAGGAGCCCCCCGGGGAGGAGCCCCGCTCCCTGGAAGAGTGGCCCCCGCGGCGGGATCGTTGGGGGGGTGGAGGGGAGCTCACCTCTTCATCCGGGATGTAGGAAATCTTGAAGGAATAGTTCTCAAACTGGTGGTCACTCAGCTTCTCAATTGCTCTGCAAGGTAGGGAGATTCGGAGGGTGGTGAGGGGCTCTCCTGGGGATGGGTACCCCTCCGACACCCCCAGCGCTTGCCCTTGTAGACTGTGGTCCCTCCCCAACCCTGAATCTTCCTCCCTTCCCAGTCTGGAGAAGGTGGTCATGGGAAGCCAGAGCTCCTGTGGGGAGCAAGACCCATAGCGTGGTGGGACGATGTCCCCTCCCATGAGGGTGATGCCAGGGCTGGCACACAGCTTGTCTCCCCGCAGCAGAGACGAGATGCCAGCCTGGGGATCTGCCACTTCACCTGGGGAAAGCGCTGGCCAGAAGCTATGACACAGCACGGAAACAGTCTTGCCGAGATTTTGGGCGTGCAAAAGGTGACATATGGGCTCCGAGCAAGAGCCACTGCTCCAAGAAGCACCCGGCACGTGGTGCCCCTCTGTCAGGAATCCCAATTCCCTTTCCAGCTTGGTGAGGCTGAGGGTGCAGCACCTGGACTCTTCATCCTCCCAAGCCTGTCCTCGGCGGTGCAATGCTCAGCCATGCTGGAGTCTGCGACGACCTCTGCAAGTGGTAATGGCTTCAGCTATACTTCTTCCTGCTCTCCTACCACATCTCACTTTGGCTGTTTATAGGCAGGCATATGAATGCACCACTGCAAGCAGCTCCTTGCCAGGCCTGAACTTCATATCCAGAGGACTTCTGCAGCTTCGCCATCCCTTTCCAAAATCAGCACACTGCCCAGCAGTCCGATTTCTCCACCGATGTCTTCCTTTCATCTGCTTGTATCACAACACGCTCTAAACCAAACACACATACCCACAAACCACCCTGGTCTTTCCTCCCATTGCTCACTTCTGCGTCGAGCTGCTGAGCGCCACCTAAGACAGGCGTCAGTCTGGCTGGATGCAACCGATCACAGTGTCTACTCTAACCCTGAAGCCTCTTACCCCAAACCATCAAGCACTGCTGTGTCAGTCAGACTCTTTATCTTCCTTTCTTGCTGTACATCCCAAGACACAGCAGCTCATGCTGTGTTCTGTGGTCCATGGCACCTTCCTCCGGCCAGCCAAGGCTGGAGCATGCCCAGCAAGGCAGGCACAACGAGGACCCTCCTCTGACCTTTTGGACCAGTAGATCATTCTCCCCATTTCTGTCCTCACAAGTGCAATCTCGTGATGGGTCAACTCAGATGGGAAGTTGCTGCAATATCCATCAGCAAACGGACTCTGGCAAAGGCTCTTCCTTGCACAGGGTCTGTCTGTCTCTTGGTCATATCAAAAATATTCTGGCCACTAAGTATGAGATGTGCTCACTACTTACTCATAGCTAACTTCGGGCTGGTCTCTAGCACAGTGCTAAAGTCTCTACAAGCCTGTAACAAAGCGTTTTGCTTGAAATAGTCCTTGCATTTCTGAAATAACCCCTAATTTGTATGTTTTCTCCTCTGCTGTCTATGATAAATCTTTAAGCATGTGTTCACGCAGCCCTACTGCACTGATGCACAGCCTCGTTGGGTTTTTCTGTCCTTTTAAAGTTTTTGTTGATGGGTGGCATTTCTTTACGACTCCTCTGCACAAAATGCAGGCGATTTACCCTCTGCTGCTCTCCCTCCCCTGCAGAAACTGGCCACAGACCCCTGGGCTACCCTCACCTCCTCTAACCAGTTATTCATCCACCCAAAGGCCCTCTCTCGTTCATGGCAGAAGAACTTTTCGACCGCCTTTTAGAAGTCGACCAGCTGGTTTCTCTTGACTCCAGGAAGCAGGAGGTAACAGTCTCTGCATATTTTGGTCTCCAACTTGAATTTTCCCCAAATGGTGGAGGGTACTTACATCTCCCATCATCGCAGCATTTCTTTGCCATCTCTCCCACCTCCTTCACCAGGTTCCACCTCTTCAGCAGCTCGGGCTGAGTAGTCGGACTGGTGATTAATCCTGTGCATTTCCAGTTTAGGTCTGGCCTTCCAACCTGGGAAGATGACTCCTTGACAAACTGTATATTTGACCTGACCCTCAGCTTTCTAGAGCGCTTTGCTCCCTGAAGACAAGGCCACTGCGATCCTGCAGAGGACCCTGTATGAAGGACAGTGTCCAAAGGGAACTGCAAGATAGGAGCCCCTTGAGGACAAGAGGAGAAGGCACAGAGGAAGAGGGGACAACCACAGGGCTGATGGCCCCAAGCTGGTCCAGTGGTGCCTATGCACGTATGATGAGGCACCACGAGAAACCCCATCTCTCACGTGAGGGGAGAGAGCATGAGGCCGCTCAGAGGTGGGACGAAGAGAAGACTGCTGGCAGAAGACGCGCGAGATGACACAGCTCAAGATAAAACCAATATCTGCCTGCTGTATCCCAAGAAGATACACAGACAGCCCTTAGGCACTTGAAGCTTACACTGCAAGAGCTTAGAAACAACCCAAGGAGGCTTAGAGAGAAGACAAGAAGAAGCCTGGAAGATACCTGGGATTCTTTGGGAAAAGCTTGGGTGGTGTGAAAACATGGACAAAACAAAACAAAACCCACTTACACTTTTGCTTCTTCTTTAGTTGCATATGTTACGTTGACAACGGCTGTTTCTGTGTCTGTGTTGACTGGGGGAAATGCAAGAGAAGGAGCGTTAGAGCAGGGGAGGAGAGAGACATCGTCAATGCTCCCGGCCCCTGGTACATCCTGGAGGGGTATGCAGGTGGGGATGGTGGGAGGGTAACACCTGTCCCGTGAAGGACGGCCCCGGCCACTGCGCAGCGTGCACGCTCATACACCATTGTATTTTCTCCCAGCACAAGGATTGGGCTGGGCCAGCAAAGGACCAGAAGGTGCCAAGGCTGGATCCTGCCACCCTTGCTAAGGAGGATGCACGGCCAGACATCACCGATCCACCAGCAGACCCCAAACAACACTTGGCTTTTTTGCTTGCAGGGACAATTGGGTTTTTTTCAATTTACCAGCAAGCAGCAGAAGCCCTGGGGATGGAGGACTGATGGCCCATGCCACTCCACCATCAGACAGGTGGCCCCACCTCTGCCAGCAGGCTTGCGTCCAAAGAGAAAACCATTTTAGCCCAGTACCAATGACTGGAAAACTAGGTTTCATGCCACTGGTTTTCTTCCGGTGTGGGCAGAGCTGGGGAGCAGCACTGGGACTTTTGCACAAATGAGGATCATGCTGGACCATCTTACCTTGCTCTACGTTCTCCACCGTCCCATACTGAGCTAAGAGACCATCCAGCACCTGGGGGAGAGAGCAACAAACAGGGCAAGTGAGGCAGACAGGAGAGGCTGCTGGACAGGCAGACAGCAGGCAGGGGAAGAGCCTGCTTCACCCACAGACACCCTTTGGAGCCAGTGTCACCCAACTGCTCAAATGCCTTCACTCACTTGCATCCCATTATCCCAATGATGCCCTATTGCTCAAAGCTGCCCCACGGCTCCAGGACCCACAAGTGGGCAGGAGATGGAGCCCAGTTCACGCTCCACCTCCCTCCTGGGGTTACTGGGAAGGTGAAGGTTGGCCTGCGTGCAGACCACACGCTCCAGCTGCACAGCTTGCACTGCTCGGCATGACTGATGGAGGATGAGATGAATGGGATGTTTTTAGGATCATCCACTTCTTACCTCCCACTGCAGGTGGGGGGGAATGTTTCGGATCTGGATCTTCCTGCTCCTGCAAAGACAAAGCCCCGGGTTAGGGTCTGCAGACATGCCACAGCAGGAGGGCAAAAGCTTTCTGGGCATCAGGTGGCAGCTGGTGAGAGCTTGCCAAAGCATCCCGCTTCCCCAAGCCGAGCTGGAGCAGCTCATCCCCAGGGAAAGCCATTTCTCCCAGCCTTGCCCCAGTCACCACTGCCAGGCCCAAAGCTGTCTCAGGAATGCTCCTTCCTCATGCCGGCTGCTGTGTTTCCAAGGAAACCTCCTGAAACGAGCCTGCGCAGAGTCATGGCCACACAGGCATGGCTGGGATGCATACACACCTCTGACCGCACTGCCCCAGGCTGACCAGCTGTGTGGGGACAGGACGACAGGACCCCGAGACCCACCATGGCCAGCCCTGCTATCCCTTGAGGGGGCTCTCCAAAAGTGCATCCTGCTGATGTCTACCACTTCCCAGCAAGGTGGGGCTGCTTTCCGTGGGGAAAACCTAAATACGTATCCTAGGAGGCCTGCCCTTGGAGATGGCCAACATAGCCAACCTTGCCTGGTTGCCCTCCCAACCTCACAGCGGTTGCAATCCCAACCTCGCTGCGGTGCAGCCTTGGAGCATGGATACACAGGAAGCGTGGCAAAGGCTTCCCAAAAGGTAATGGCCACCAAACAGCCTCCCCAGCCTGCCTGCAAGAAGACGTGCTTGGGCAGTGGGGAGTTTTGAGACACCCAAGTCCATGGAGGATCCAACCAAGCCATGAACTCATCCATCATCCACCCAGATCAGCATTCATAATCCTGCTTGTAGGCAATCAGCTCCAACCAAAGCACTGTCCTGTGTTCTCACCTGGTCCAGCTCTAACTTTCGGATCCGAGCAGAGCCAGACCACCTCTCCCAGCATCAGGGATGAGTTTTCTGACCGAGCCACCCCCTGCACACAGCTGGGTTTCGGGAACCAATTGGCAGCTGGAAGCTGGTTTTATGAAGCTTTGCCCTTCCTTGTGATGAGCTCAAGGAGGATGCTTGGAAGGACTGGTACCACCACCCTGAACGCTACGTGGGGACATGCAAGCAACCACCAGCAGCCCCAGCTGATGGGAGCAACACCCCAGGGGCTTTGGGCCAAATCCTGCAGAATGAGCCCTGCAGGAGGAGGCGGGAGGAGCTCTGCTTGCCTGCAAACCACCAACACCTTGATTCCACCAGCGGTCTTCAACAGCTGGAAAATGAGACCATCAAACTCTGGCCCAAGCGGCAAGGCTGGTCCCCGCACTCGCTGCTCATTGCACAGGCACACTCTGAGCCCCTGCAACCAATTTTGGCAGATAAAGAGTTTCTCTGGTAGTTTGGGGCCAAACACCAGGAACAAGGAGGAAACATGGGGCGCAGCGAGAACCAGAGGAAAGGCTGGCTTTCATGCAGACCCAAAGCAGCCAGGCCTGGGGAGAGTCATGCACCGCAGCACTGGAGGTTGGCGTGCTCCAGACACGATCCTTCTGCGTCTACAGCAGCAGCATGCTCCGCTTGCTCCTGTTTTAATACTGCAGGACAACCAGAACCTTGTGATGGACAACCATCTGCCTCGTGAAATGTGAATTCAGGGTGCGGCACGAGCAACATCACTATAAGGATGCTGGTGCAGTAATCTGGGGCTGCTCGAACAGGTACAGTCAGCGGTGTGATCAGCAATGGACAACCCTACGCTCACATTCAACTAAGGAGGTGTGCTCTATAAAACCCCGCGTGGGTTTGACAGATGGCTTCTCCAGACCAGCCCCTGCCCAGTTCACAACCTGCCCGCTGTGCTGCGTGTCTGCAGGGATGGCTCTGCCCAACAGAAGAAATTGGTCACTGCAAAAAAACGGGGAGACCAGAGCCAGAAAAAATGGTGCTTTCCTGCAGTGTTACCAAACCTCTTTTCTCCAGCAGCCATGGACTCTTTCTGTCCCCAGCTGCCACCACGGTTGGGCACACAGCTGTAAGATCTGTGCGAGGCAAGCAGCGAGATTCATCCCACCCCACCCCATCCCCAGGCCATTCCCACCCCACGCTAGGAAGAAGGCAGTAAGGAGGACCTGGCCCAAGGAGGACCATGGCAATGACGATCCTGCACTACTCAACAGCAGCCTGAACCCTTCTCTTGCCTGTCCTTGTCACCTGCCCGTGGCTGACACCACACTGCCGCTCCCAGTACAACCACTCTGCAGGGCCCACTCCAGAAAATGGGACAACGTTTCATTTTTGAAACCCACCAACATTTCTCAAAGGGGCTATTTTAAGATGCCCAGGTCCAGTCCTGGGAGGTGCTCAGCTCCCGGGGGGACTGCTCCTGCCTGCTCCAAGAGATGAATCCTGCTCCAGATGCACGCTGTGAGGCCAGTTTGCCTGAGCAAATCCCAGCCCAAGCACCAAACCATCGGCACCTGAACGCTTTCCAGGGAAAAGGCCTTCTTGGCTCCAAAAGGCCAACTGAAGCCCAGGACTGGCCTCTCCCCACTGGCTGAGTCGGACATGCTGCCCAGTTACTTCTCCACCTTCCAGCCCCCAAACAGAACGGGTGTGCACCTTCAGCCTGCCTTATCCCACGATGCCACCACTCAGCTGCAAGCCAAAGCATCGCTACGACCATCCTCCACCTCCCCCAGCCTGGGAACCATCTGTGCCCACAGGATGCCACAGGCTGAACCACGGAGAAGTTGCTCTCCTTTTGGGGTTCATTCGGCTCGGCTCACCCCGCCTCGTCACCGAAGCCCAGCAGCCCAGGGGATGCATTGGCTGCCAGGGACGGTGTCGGCAGCGACTCTAGAAAAGCCTCTGCCTTGAATTAAATGGCACCGAGGCCATCGTCTCCCTACACCTCTGCCAAGGGAGATGCCAGGGCAGTCCCGGTCCCCCAAGGTGCTGCCTCACCCCTCCGGACCGCTCGCCCACCTCCCAAAACACACAAAGAGAAGGACCACAGCAAGGTGCCACGTAAGCCCACTTCTCAACAGGATACTACAGCATATTCCCATTTCCAGTGTCCATCAGAGCTGATGCAGAGCACCTAAAGATACCCAAATGGTACTCAAGGCTTCACCCCCACCACCTGGCAGGTCTCCCAGCAGCTCATTATCACCACTCAGCATTTAAAATAAGGTTATTATTTTTACTGGGGGTATTTTTTATAGCTCTTGTAATTCCCCACCTGGTTAAAGCAGTGCTGGACCACATGTGGTCATCACTGACAGAGTGATGGATGTATATCCGGGGCCATGATGGATAGATGTGTTATTCCCAGAGCTGGGGCACGGACCACGCTCGGTCCCTGCGGGACAGGGCAGCAAAGCTCTAGGCCACCCTCCTCCAACACTGGTCCCGGGAGGACTTTGGGGCAGAAAACCCCTTTATTTTCATTTTCCTTGCTCCTCCCAAAACCTGGGAGACGGGAGATTGATTTCAGCACACACACACAAACCTCAGCACGGGACCTCGTGACAAAGGCAGCAGCCACATTTCACCCAACTTGTTTTGCAGCAGGCTGGTAGGAATTTAAAAAAAAAAATAAAATCATAATAACCAGTAACTACAGGCACACAGTTTGTGGAAAAATACCTAATCACGTGGTGCAACTAGCCCTGCCGTAGTGAGCTGCCATCAGATAACCATGAGAGCCGTTATCTTTCTGTATCACCCTCCTGCTCTTCCTTACCTGCACATGCCCATCAGCCATCTCAGTGCCCAGCCCAGGACAAAATGCCCAGCAGCAGCTGAGCATCAGCTTCAAGTGCTAAAGAAACCAGATTTACATAGGTTCACCTCCTTTTTTTGATTTCTAAATTCAACCCAAAATGGTCCTGCTTGCTAGCAGCTATTCTGGCTTGAGGAAGAAATATCTCCTCCATCCCAGAGCTGGTTTTGGGTACCGTGCGCTGGCCGGCATCACAGGCAGGATGAAGGAGCTGGCTCTCTAAGCAAGCAAGGCTGTAAGCTGGGTTCGTGAAATAATCCACAATGGAGCTGTGCTATATTTCATGCATCCATTAGACCAAAATTGCGAGGTCAACATCGCAACCCTGCGGGGAAAGGGGATGGAAAACCCACAGCCACCCATGCACTGCCAGCATCACCAGCTGATGCCTATGAACGAGAGCTTGACGTACCAAGTGCCGGATGTCTGTACTTGCTGAAATCAAGTGATAAACCAGAAGATGCCTTAAAACTTG
This sequence comes from Astur gentilis, assembly GCF_929443795.1. Classification (NCBI taxonomy): domain Eukaryota; kingdom Metazoa; phylum Chordata; class Aves; order Accipitriformes; family Accipitridae; genus Astur; species Astur gentilis. The sequence continues at coordinate 14,905,216 of NC_064885.1, forward strand.
TGGTTTATTCCCCAGAATCAGGTGGATTGGGACACATCTGGCACATCTCTCCCCCTTCCAGCAGCCCGGTTAAGCAGCAGCACTCGCACGGCTTCATGGCTACTCCTCCCGTAGCTCCCAAGGAAATAACGGATAACAGCCACCCCCAAAATCCAGTGACTGAGAAGAAGAAAGATGAGACGAAGCTAAAAAATGAAAATAAGCCACCAGACCCCCTGCTCAACCTCTGCGAGCCCTCCCTGCATCTGCCCATCCTTCCCTGCCCATCAGGCTGCAGCTCCATGGACCACCCACTGTTCCCACCATCCCCTGGTCTCCTGCTCCAGAGGGGCTTCACCTCCCACATGCATTTGGGCACTAGAAACTCAATTTCACTGGTTTAAATATAAGCCTTCCAATGGTATGTAAGGGACGCTTCACCTCTCTGCTGTAAAAACAAAAAAAAACAAACAAAAAAAAGAAGATTTTTTTCTAGTCAAGCTTTGTAATATCTTACTATAACAAAGCCATCTTCCACCTCAGATCAGTACTGAGGGCAGAGAAAACACTGTCTGGCAGCTCCTGCTTTCAATAAAAATCAGTTTTCAAGAGAACTGGGGAAAAAAAAAACCCAAGTGGGGAAACATGCTGGAAACCAACTGTCTCCCTGGTGGCCCTGTCTGCTTTATGAAATACTTGTCCCAGGCCAGAAAACATCTACAAAAGGTGATGCTCATCATGAGGTAGGGACCAAACTCAGTCCCACCTGAATTTTTCAGACCCAGCAGCTTAGAGCCCAAGACAGGCACGCTGCCCTAACTGGGCAGGGAAGAAAAGCATCTGTTGGGTTCATGTCTGTTGATTATCATATATAATTTTTTCAGTCTATTGGGGTCATCCTTGACAAGTTTTGCTCTCGCCCAACGCAATCCAGCAGCAGATCTTAATGAGCAACAGCTCCGTCAGCGCCAGGCTGGATAAGCATTAAAGAGCTGCCCCAGTTTCAACCAGTTGCCAAGAGCACTGCGGATGCGTCTGCTCCAGTTCCCCTCCCAGCCCGGGGGCTTTGCCTTTGACGCTCTTAAGGAATTAAAATCCGTTCACATTAAAGCCCTGTCCTCTTCCGCAGGACAAACAACCTGCCGAATGACAGAGCGGGGAGGGGGGGGAAACGGCGAGGACAGCGCATGATTGATACTTCCCCATGAGCTGGGGATGTATTAACAATAGGGATGAATGGGAAATAATGTCCCATCTGTCACAGCTTTTCAAGATTAAGTGTATGGGGGGGGAAGTGGGGAATAAAAAAAAAAGGAGAAAAAAAAAGATGGGGGGGGGGGGGGGGGGGGGGGAAGAGGAGGCACAGGAAAGCTACCCCCTGCATCCCCATTCGGCATTGGGATGAAGGGGAAAACCAAGCCCTGTGCAGGAGCAGGTTGCTGCAGCTGGCCATGCCATGCTCCCGTCCTCTGGCACCCAAAGCCACCCCACCACCCCCCCCAGCCCCGGCACCCGCCTCCCCCCAGGGAGGGCCGATGGACAGCAAGCAGGGGCAGGCAGGGCATCAATGTGATGCCCAACGGGGCAGAAGGGCAAGTTCACACCACTGGAGGAACTCTAAACTGACAAAATTAATAGGTAATTAATGATTAGTATTCATGTATTATTTTCCTTTTGGCTTTGGTCTCTCCCCAACACCTCCAAACGCAGGTAAGGCTTCACAGTGGTACCAAGAAGCATCCCAGCATACTACGGCATGGACGGTGTGGCCTCAGTCACCCCCTTGCATCCCCCGAGCCGACATGCTGTCCCACATCCCTGCCATCACCCCGCTCCTATCCCCACATTCCCAGTGTCGCCCCAGTCCCACCCCCGCATCCCAGAGGGTGGCGAAGAGCCAAGCGAAAAGGTGGCTGAAGAAAAATAAACCAACTCAAATGCCACCAGCTCCCAGTTTACTCACACCTGAAAATAGATAAAATGAGCAATGGCATCACACCTAGGAAGACCGTCTAGGAAAGGATAAGCTCCACTGGGTTTCTCCTGGCCAGCTCCGTAGGGAACAGCATCCAAGACCTATGGGAAACCTGCCGCACACCCAGCAGGCAGCAGGAGGGGGCTTCCCCATGCCTGATGCGATCAGCATCGCCCTGGCAATGTCATATTTATGTATATATAGATATAAAAATATATAAAGTCTCTTTTTTAATATTTATAAGTATATATTTAAAGTATCTTTTTAATATGTAGTAGAAGCATATATATATAAGGTATCTTATTATACGTAGTATCTTCATGTACATCGTATGTTATAGATACACACAAGATACTAAATACTTTAAATACTAAAAGAGACATTATTAATTTATATAAAAGAAACTAAAAGATACTTTATATATTTATTTATTTATTTAAAACCCAGACTAGGACTGAGAGCAGCCCCACTTTCAGCACTCTGAATTCAATTTTCAGTCCAGTATAACCCAACATATACCATACACAAATTTCCAGCAAGTTTAATTCCCTTGGCGAAGCGAAGCAAACCCTCCCCATGCTGCAGCTGGAAAAAAAAAAAAAAAAATCTCTTCTCGCTCTTTAGGTTTCTCTGATCTTTGTAAAAATCAGAGATAGTTTTTTTAAATTAGAGATATGAGAACTGGAGAGCCACAAGAGTATTCTTACTGCTCCTCGTATGTATTTATAGACACGCGAGCAAATAGGTGCTGGTGACTTTTCCTGGCAAAGCAAGTGGTTTGCATGAGGACTTCCTCTCCCCTAATTAAGCATCTCATTGACAACAAACAATTAATAATAAGGAAAGAAAAGATGGGCTGCCCATGGGGAGAGAAAAGGGCTTGTACGTTTATTCCGAGCCTTAACGTCACCAGCATTTTGGGTTTAAAAACAAGGGGGTAGGGAGAAATAAACAAACAAACAAATAAATAAAGCTAAAATATGTGGACATGAGAACTGAATTGATGCTCAAGAGCAGAAAATTATTTAAGGGTAATTCCTTTTGAAATAGGAGAAAATCCTGCAGATCCCATAAAATCACCCCCAGCAATGTTGCTCAGGCAGGCATGTTCATCGCTATCCCTCCAGCAACTGCTGTCCGGGGCAAAACCACCGAAGTTTTGCCATTTACTAAAATAGCAAAAATTATTACTATTAATATTATAGATTTAACTTAATTTAATATTATTTTTCCAGCCCAAGCTCTCTCCGACAGCCTGCCCCTCCACGCTGTTCAGATGTCTCTTGTGTTTTTATTTCTCATAGCTCAAAATTACAGCAGAGGCAGAAATTAAAAGGCACCTTTGCACTCGGGAACCCAAAAATTTCACTGGTTTGGAGACATTAAATGGGGCTTCGCTACCTCCCCGCTACTTACTAAACTCACCATTTTTATCCAATCCTTGGATAAAAATCATCATTGGGGTGGCTGTGTTTTACTCTGCATTTTTCACAACCGATCCTAAATTTTTTTTTTTTTTATCTTTTTTTCCCCATTAACCGGATTTTCAAAGACTTCAGAGATGTACAACCCATCTTTAAGAGGAAAGATGCTGCGGCTTCCTTCACCGCCACGCTCTGGGTACAAAATACTCTTGAAGCGGGATTGCATCGCCCTGCTTTAAGCAAATAAAAGTGCTCTCTGCTCTTGCTAAATTTAAAAATAATTTAAAAATTAATTTAAAATTTTTACATGTTGAGTAAAAAAAAAAAAAAGGGGGGGTGATTTTTTTCTTTAATTCTCCAAGGCACAATCCAGCATATACAAGGGAAAAAAAACCAAAAAACAATCGAGACACTGTTGGATCCTTCCTATAGGAGCCCAAACCATTTGCATGGCAGCAGAATGGCTGATTTTTAACTCATGAGAGGCAGAGCAGGCAGGATTCACGCTCCTTCCCACCGCCATCGCTTAATTCGTGCCTTCGGAGAAACAGAAACAACCCCCTGCCAGCAACTCCCGGCGGCACCTCGAAGAAATCCCTTCCCCTACCTATAGCAGCGAGATGTCAGAGGTGTTTTCCAGCCCATTTCTTATCAAACCCTACATACGCACGTATAAATACATTGATAAAATATATCTATATTAGATTTGGTTATAAAAATAAAGCACTCCAGATGGGTGCCGAGGGGAACCGCCAGGCATCAGCACCTCCTGGTTCCCGTCCCCGTGACGCAGAAATGTTGGGGGACGAGAGCAGAGAGGGGCTCGGGTTCCCCAAACCTAATTAAAAAACAAACTCACTTTAAATAACTGGGAGATTTTACCATTTCAGACCCCCCAAAATCTCAGCGCCTCTTCGGGATTCAGCTGCAACTCCAAAAATCGGATCTTCTACAAATTTAAAAGGGGGGACAGAACTAAAACATGACCACGTGAGGCTCTGTTCCCTGCCAAAAATCACATTATAAAAATAAAATCTATCATCTACTGGGGCAAAGGCACGGTCCCCCTAACTGGATATATTAATAAAAGGCAGAATGTATTTTTTTTAACTGTGAAAAAAGGATATCAGCTTAAATTAGATCTCAATCATCTGAGGAAATTCTGAAGCTGAGCTGGAATAGAAAACTTGGAGCCAACTGAAAACAGACTGATGCAAAATAAATCAGCATTTATTTCTGGGCTGTTTAAACGTCTTTTTTCTTTTAAAACTCAGAAGGAAAAGTAGCAGCACCCCAGCCCAATGGAAAATTAAGGTAAAGATGAATTCCTTGTTTACATCCCCTTCGTAGATGGTAAAGGTCAAGTCCCGGGTCCATACTATCATCCCAAACTCCCAATTTCTGGCTCCATCGCTCTTAAAAAGTCATCAGCAGACCAGCCTAAGGCTGGTGCAGAGATTTAGCTTAGAAATATTACAGCTGGGATTTTTTTTTTTTTTTTTTTTTGCTTGTTTTTGAAGATTTTTTTAAGGTAAGAGAACGTATGATCCCTGCCGAAGAAGAAATCCCGCTCCGGCACACGTGATGCCGGGCACGAGCCGTTCCCCCACAGAGCCTCAATTACACAACAGCATTTCCCCCCGCCCCAACCTCCCCGTAATTTCCAAATTAATACTCCGACATCAATCATGGGCCAAACCTCCAAGCCAAACAGCAGCAAATTATCCAGCAGGACCATCCGATGGATTTTGCCGGCGCACGGACCTTTTATCCCAACACATGTTGGGGGGGGGGGGGGGGGGGGAGAGAAAAAAAACCCGACAACTCTTGCGACAAGGCAGCTACGCAACGCGGTCCCAGGTTTTATTTTCTCTATTAAACAAGTGTGTCCCCATCGGTCTGGCCTCGGCACTCCCCTACACCTGATTAAAATAAGAGGGCGCGCTTCGACGCAACATAGAAATACGCTGAGTTTTTTGGATCCTCCGGCAGTATAAAAGGGGGAAAGAGGCATCAAGAAAGAGCAAATTGCTGAATTACTTATTGAAAACAATATCCTCCGACAGCGCTGGCAGCCCTGCTGCTGTGTACCTATACCACCTCCCTCGCTGTAAATCCCAGCCCACCCCCGCCAGCCACCCCCCCAGGACAAAGTGGGGGTGGGGAAGGGCTTCCCCCCCCCAAAAAAAAAAACAACCAGAAAACCTAAAAAAAAGCCAAAAACAAAAAAGAGCTGTTTTTCACCCACACCGGCGGGGAGCGCCCGCCCAGGCCCCTGGCTGTCCCGCACCGGGGGGGGGGGGGGGGGGGCGGCACGGGACGGGACGGACACACGGGACCCACTGAGGACGCTGCCACCCCCGGGGCCCCCCGTGGGAGTCGATGCCGTGGGCCTGGAGCTGCGCCCCCCCCCCCCCCCCCCCCCGCCTCCGCTTTCCGGAGCGAAAGTAAAACCCGGCGGGGCTCGGTCCCCCCCCCCCCGACCCCAACCCCGGAGCTTCCCCCCCTCCCCGGGCTGGGGGTGGGGGATGATGGCGAGGGGGTTACCTGAGCTTTTTGGGCACGGAATAATCCACCTCCATCACTTTGCCGTGCAGCTCCACTTTCCCTGCGGAGACAGCGGGGCGTTCAGCATCACCCCCACGGCAGCCCCCCCCCTCCCCGCCCCCCCGTCCCCCCAAACCCACCCCGCGCTCCCCCGGCCCCCGGCCCGCCCGTACCCGCCCTGCCGCTGCTCTGCCCGCGCCTCCCCAGCCGCCGCCGCCGGCGGCCCCCAGCCGCCCCTTCGACCGCCCTTTGCTCCGCGCCCCCGGTGAGTTGGGGCAGGGCACCTCGTAAAATGGTCCCCGAAGGGGAGAGGGTGCTGGGGGGGTGATGGGTGGGGGGGCTCCGCGCCCGGTCGCCTCTTAATAAAATCGAAGAAAAAAATCAGCGAAAAATACCCGAGATTGGAAAGAGCCGGAGCGGCCGCGGGAAGGAGGGAGGGAAGGGGGGGGGGGGGGGTGGACGGGACCGGCGGGGATGCCCGGGGAGGGGGCTCAGCGGGATGGGGGAGCCCCAGCGGAATAGGGGGGGGGGGAGAGCTGCGAGGGGGGAGCGGGGAGCCGGGGGGGGGGGGATACCGGCGCGGGAGGGGGGGGGGGGGGGCGGCTGCGGCGCCTGGCTTACCCGAGAGGGTCTCGATAGCCCGGATGGCCCAGTTTTGGTCCGGGTAATCCACGAAGGCGTAGCCGGACTTGAGCAGGACCTGGCCGGCCAGGGGCAGCTTCCTCTCCCCGAAAAGCTGCTTGAGGTCGTCGGCGGTGACGGCGGGGCTGAGGTTCCCGATGTACAGCTTGTTCATCCTCCGTCGCTTCATGGGGAGCACACGCCGCCCCCCCACCCCCACCCCACCCCCACCCCCCCCCAAACTGTCCCCCCCCGGCTCCTCCCGGCCCTCGGTGGCCGGCAGAGACGCGGGGACGGGAGGGTACGGCTCTGCGCCACCCGCCCTGCCCCAGCCCCAGCCCCAGCCCCGCAGGAGCCTGCGAGAGCGGCGGGCAGCGGGCGGAGCCGAGCCCAGCCCGCCGCCCCCGCCCGCCGGGATGGGGCGCCCGGCCCCGGGGCCGCCCCGTCGGGGTTACGGGAGCAGGTGGAACGGCGGGACCCCCGCCCTGGGCCCCGGACAGGCCGGGGCGTCCCCGTCTCGGGTGGGGAACCGGCGGCGGGAGGCAGCTCCCCTCCCCGGGGTGGGGGGGGTGGGGGGGGGGGCCGGTTTGCCTAGCCTGGGCAGAAGGGGCTTCCAGCGGGGGCCCGCAGACGCCCGGAGCGGGGTCGAAGGCGTTTCAGGTCATTTATTCCTGGGGAGGGGGTCAGGAGATCCGGCCCTGCCTGCACGCGCACCCCATCGCCTCTGCCCTCAAACCCATCTGCGCCCCATCGCCAACGGTTCGCCCAGCTCTGGCGTCCCGCCGGCAGATCACGCTCTGTCCTTGCTGGAAACCCCCTGAGGAGTTTCCTTCGGGGAGACGGAAACCCTCTCGCTCAGGAGCCGAGGTAAAAAAGTCAGTAAATGCATAAAAGCCTGTCTTTTTTGGAAGCACGAGCGCGCCAACCCACCCCGACCAAGGTCCGGCCAGCCGTGGCTGCGTGCGAGCCCATCGTCCAAAACGCTTCAAGAAACGGCAAGCCGGTGTTCTGACGCCCCAGCCAGCGCTGAGTTTTGCACGTTCTCAGCTCGGTGGTAGATGGCTGCTGTAGCTTCTGGGGCACTTGGCTTTCGGGGGCTCTGCTGAAGGATGTCCTCAAGTGACCAAGAGTTAGTGTCACGACCTGCCTCGTCTGCTGAGGGCTGGATGCTGCAGGCTAAGTGACTTTTTTCTCTCTCTTCTTGAGAATACAAAGCCAAATCTTTATGAAATTGCATCCAGGCTGTGACCGGAGACTACAATAAGGTGCAGAAGTTATAATGGCTGATGGGAGTGTGGGGGGGACACAAGTGTCCTTGGAGTGGAGTGTCATGCCCTAGGGCCGGTCGTCCTTTACTGGGCAGGGGATGAAGGGCGGTAATCAAATTCCCCAGATTTTAAGCTGCATGGTGGGACAATTAAAAGCGATGCTCCCTCCTGCCGCGCTCCATCCTGCTGCCACTCTTCCCCTGTCATGCGGAGGTGCTGGATGGAGTAGGAATAGCAGTGACGGGTACTTGATGCCATGCGTATAGCAAAAATAGATGTGGTTGGACTGCGATGATGCAAAGCGAGAAGAATCCTTTCTCCTCCAATTTCTTCGTCTTTGCTTTCAGCGCAGAGCTCCTGCTGGGCTGCCATTTAGCAGAGGGGCTGGGGGCTTGTCCATCCCCAGCACCTTTTCCAGGTGCTTTTAGGCTGAAATGTGTTGATAATGTCCTTTTAAAAGAAGCTTACCCTCATTCAGGTCATTAATTCATCCTCAGTGACGAGCTATTGACAGTAATGGGGCAGGGAGCTGCCGTTTCATCCTGTGAGGTCATTGCTACTGGGAAGCAGCAGGAGAAACCTGAGGTTTCTGGAGTAATTAGTGCCCACAGGTTGCAATACTCACTTATGACTCCTTGCTCAAGTCTTCTGCAGGAGCTGGATGTAACGTAGGAATTCTCCTGCAATTACCTGCATGATCTCATCCCTCCTGCCCCTGATTTTTGGCTTTGCAGGAGGAGGTCAACAACCTTCTTCAGATGTTTTCCCAACCCTATGGAGCTGGTATGCTCTTTCCCAGAGTTTTGGTGGATCGGTCTTGGTCCGGATGAGATGGTCAAGGGAAGGATGTGCTTTGGGGAGGAAGATTTAAGAACACGGATATAAAATAGCTGGTGAGGCAGCACCCACACAGGCAAAGCTCAGGGTAAACAGTCCTAAAGGTGGTTCAGGACCCAGCAGGAAAGGCAAATCTTCTTCTAAGGGCAGCGCTGCAGGTGGCATGTGCAGAGAGATCATTCCTCTCTGAAATGAGATGCTGACGTGGAACAAGTCCAGGAGGTGGTGGCAAGACTGATAAGAAGGGCAAAAAACCATGATAGCGAGGGGAGTTTGAAGGAGGGTTTGTTTAGTCTGGAGGAGGACAAGATAATGGGCTTGTGCGTGTGAAGGGCTGGCTTGAAAAGACAAGGAGAAATTAGGAAAAAAACCTGTTTGGTTGATCAGACACGGGAAGAGAAGGGGGTGGTGCCATTCCTTGGCTGGAGGTTTTGGGAAGAGGTAGGACATCCACCCTTGCTGCTGGGGCTGGCCCGAGGGATTCCCGAGTCCTCTCCAAGCTCAGGATAAATGGGTTGGCCCACAACTCTGTTTTATCCTGAGCCTTTGGTAAGCCTGACTGAGAACAGGCAGGTTAAGATCAATGAGGTTTCATCACCCTTTTCTGATGGACTGGTCTTACCAGGACCTGCAGTCAGAGTACTGGCTGGGCTCCTGTTAACGGCTGCTTTTGGGGAGGCCTGGCTGGGGCTGTGTTGGAGCATCCGTGTTGGGATCCCTCCTTGGATCCCGCAGCTGGAGCATCCATCCCCAGAGGGTGTTGGGAACAGGACAGAGAAAGGGAAGCACGGGGTGGGAGGATCCTGCCTCGAGCCAGCAGGAAAGATACGGTGAAGCCATCACATTTCCATCAGTAGAGGGGCTCCAGAAGTTGTGGTGTGCTCAGCAGGGCTGGCAGCAACATGGACTTGGGGATGATCCCAAGGGAAATGTCCTCCCTGAGCCATCCCCCACTGTCACCAGGGATCAGAGAAGCGCTGGCATCCCCCGTGTCTGGAGGGGATGCAAAAGCATCGGTGGACAAACGTTAACATCTAGCTATGGTCTGGTCAGATCTCTTGGTCAAACCCAGGTGGGCAAAGAGCGTGGTTTTCCTGCCAGCAGACAAGAAAATCACACGCCAGCTCATGTGTGCCCCAGGGGGTGGATAAATGGGCTACACCATGTGAGGAACATTGGCCAGACCACCCGCTTGCCACGCTCCCCAGGGGCTGCATCAAACTGGCGGAAAAAGCCCAGCTGCTTGGCTCAAGAGGAACCTGCCTCATCTCTCTGACCTCCCATTTTCCCTGAATGCTTAAGGGTATTTTTCACACATTCATCACACAGGAGAAACCTCAGCAGAGCTTCGTCCCGTCCCTGCCCCGTTGGTTTCAGGGGCAAGGTGGAATGCAGCCGCTTGTCACCCTGTGTGGGGGATGTACCTCTGGCTGCAGAGGAGACTTCACAGGAGAGGCAGTGCCAAAAAAAAAAAAAAAAAGCCCCAAATAAACCCTCCCTTACAAATTAACTCATTTCTTTTACGAAAGGACTTATTTTTTTCTTCTCACCAAGTCACAGGGGTGACTTCATGTGCCACAACACACTGCAGAGAGGGATCGGCATGCCCTCTACCACCCTGTGCCAGGGATGAGGCAGCACGAGACTGGAGCAGACCCGAAATTTAACTCTAATACAGAGTTACTGAACTTCTCACAAGCGTCTTTTGGCTTTTAGAAACCTAGCAAGAAAACTGAGCAGCTGCTAGGGAGAGGACAGAGAAGCAGCACAGAACTGGCTGCAGTCAGCAGCACCAAGCACTGAAGCAGCCCACCTTAGTAGGTTGAGATTATCCATCATCAACAGCGTGGTTGAGAAAATAATTCAGAATTTGGTTGAAAACCGCTTCTGTACTTTTCAAGCTGCGTTTTGCTCACCGTTTGCTAGGACACGAGTGAAAATCTAGCTACCAATGGATTTTGGAAGCTCTCAGGTCATCAGCCCTTAACACTCGGGGATGCCGAGGTGCAAGGCAGCTCTCACAGCTGGGTAATTGAATTAATAACTGGGTCTTTCTTAATTACACCTGTACAGGGACTGAGCATGACTGAGATGTAACTCTTAAGTTTTTAATAATGGGAATGGTGGACTGTACCAACAGCTCCTTCCCAACAGGCTAAAAACCTTTGCTGACTCTGCTAGGGTGATCTTGAAGGTATGGATGCCTAGGACCAAGGTGATGGAGCAAAGGCCAGGTGCCAAGAGACGAACACCCGAGAAAGCCCTACGCAGCCATACCCATCATACTGAAGCAGGAAAAAGAAAGGGTCAGCTTCTCTTGCCTCTGAAAGCTGCTCCGTTGGGTCAGGAGTACCTGCCTTTCGTGTGACTGATTTGCTGGAGCTGAAAAGTGAACCACAAAATAAATTGCTTGAAACCAAGTTAAGGAGTTGCTAGGGAAAATAGGATTTTTAGGAACTCATGAAGTTCAGTGGAGAGGTGAAAGCTGCTGGACTGCTTGTGCAAGGGGTGCTAGGAGAGCCACAACCCTGTGCTCTCCCTTCACCATGTTCAGTGCCGCACTAGACCCAGATGCTCTTAAGACCCAGTTTCAAAGTTAATTTGTATTTGTAAGCTACCTTACAAGTTGATTTTATTGTTTTTCTGAATATACTAAAAACATGACTACCCCTGACACTATCAACCCTTGCGCACTGATGCTCAGCAGCAACCTCGAGCTACATCACCCCCCTGCGGGGACCCTCCTTGCGCCCAGGGGACCGGGGAGATGCTGCAGGGTTGTGCAGGGACTGGAGCATTGCTCAAGCCAGGAGAGGCAAAAACTGACCCAGAGGAAACTCCACCTGCACACGGTGGGAACAGACCAGCAGCGCAGCATAACACACACACACACACACACAGAGCTTTTAAAAGTTTTCTATTTGTCCTACTCTTGACAGGAAAGCAGGTCAGCAAAGGGCACAGCATTTCAGATCCACCCCAGCAGCTGTTGCTTTCACAGCCACGGCAGCAGAGGATGCTTCCCTACCACTGGTGAGATTTCTGCTGAAGTTCAGAGTACCCTTCTCCCCCTTCCCCTGTGATGAATTTGTGTTACACGCTGGCAGAGCATCAAGACATCCAGCAGTGATTCAGCCGTGGTTTCAAAGCACATCACATACCACAGCAATCTGTCATTCCCACGTAACAGGGCAACATTACACGCGCCGGGGAGCATCTGACCAGGGGCTCTTTTTGGACTGACAAACAGTTGGAGTGATTCAGCGGCAGGGAACACCCAGACAAAAGGCTCTCTCCACTGCAAAGGCTATGGCAGCGCCAGAGCTGCTGCTTTCCCAAACCCCAGAAATAGCTTTAAAAGGGATTTTAGGCTGCACCTCTGCACGCTGCCTCCCACCGAGACAACACCCCTGTTCCCTTTTGTACCCTTTGCGGAGGAAAACCTCGCTTTCATCAGGGCTAGAGCACAGCTCCGCAGCGGATCTGAGCCTTACCAGAAGTACCAGGTATCACTGTGTGGGGAAGGAGTGGGAGGATGCTCTTCTGGCAGCAATAAGCCATCAGATGAACTCAGCTGCCAGGAACTGCACCACAAGTTGCGAAATCCTCATTTTACTAAAACATAAAGCAGCTTACCAAAGGACATATGTTCTCGACTCCACGTCTTGTCAACCCCTGCTGAGTGATTCAAAGGAAGCCCAAGACCATGACTAAGAAAACACAGTCAAAAGAATGAAGGGACTGCCCGGTCTGCAAAGGAGAAAGGTCAGCTCCAGCGGGTGGGACTCCACCTTTCCAGAGAACACTCCTGCATGCATCTGAACCATGACACCATGGCCCCGAAACACTCACACCAGGCAGGGACCTGGCGCAGGGATTGGGGATGCTGTCAGCGCAGGAGCAGCACCATGCATCCCATGGGGTGATTAAAAGTGAGTACCAACTTGGCCCCGGTGGGGATGTTACTGCTGGTAGTTAAAAATAATTACTGCCGAAATCCTGGACAGTAAAAATGGGTATGGATTTTAAAAATATATCCAGGTATTTGTAAAAACCTTCCTAAGATGCCTGGTATACTGCCATTAGCTACCTTCTTCTCCAGACAGCTCCAGCAGAGAGAGCTTATTTCTTCGTCTCTTGCTTCATGCAATTGCATGTAATTCATCAAACTGCTGCCAACAGCAAAAGGGGAAAGCATTTTCTTCCCTACATCAGTAGAGAACCTAATTTTTGGAGTCCAGAAATGAGTATACCAGTAATTCTACACAAAAAAATAGCCTCACTGTAAACAAACATGGAAAGCTCAATGATCTCCTCCAACTTAAGATTAAAAAAAATTAGATCAAACCACACAGACTTACCATGCAGGAAGACAGATAAACTAGGTAGTGTTTACCGAAGAACTTTTAAATCCAACAGGTAACTTAATAGCTGAAAATCAGAATGAGTGATTCGGTGCCAATTTTAAAAATGAGAAATGGACATTAGAAGTACTTAATGAAGAATCTTAAGTGCAATTTCGCCTTCATGGAACAGCAAATAACTGGTTGTTCCCAAAAGAAATGGGATGCAGCTCAGACAGTATGCAAGCCCTTACCCTGGAATCACCTCTGGTTTCTTTGTTAGGTGGACAGGACTACTACAGTAGTTCCCACCAAATAAAAATTTGGGGGTAAAACAGGCTTACCACTTAAATCCCGACCTGTGATGGTTTTGATGGCACTTCATAGCAGAGTGCCAGCACAGCAGCTCATACAACCTTGTTTTAAATTCTCTAACAAAAGGAAGACTGCAGGGACAGGCTCCTGATCATTCATCCTCTGGTGCGAGCTCTTGGAAGTTGCTGTATAAAGACCTCCAGCTCAGCAGTACTCAAGAGAATCAAAGCAGGACAAATGTGAGATGGTGCTCAGAAAGAAATTAACATTATGTTACCACATAAACCCAGAGTTCCTAAACTTGTGGAATACTGTGTGCCATCCTGGTCCTCCCTTCCACCTCCCTCTGAAAAAACAGACCCAGTTACTGAAAACTTCCATACAAAGATCTAACTTGATCTGAAAACTACAGTAAGACAAGAGATGACGGAGGCCGCTGATTAGAAATAGCACAGAAATGCACAGAGAGCAGCTGTCTGTTCCACTACCATACAAGAAGAGATAAAATCATCAAAAAGGTCAAGAGACTGCAGGTCCACAGGGTCCTGTAACTGCTCTCAGTCCACAAAAAAGGTGTGGAAATTGCTACACAGGGAATGAAGTAGAGGAAGTTCAAAAGCAGGGAAGAGTGGCAGATGCAGCCTAGCATTTCACCACTCTTGCACCGTTTTCTACGTCCTCCGTGCACAGCCACCATCAGAGCTATGATACGAGGCTGAGGGAAGTTCTAGTCTGACCAAGTACCTTCAAACCTTGCACAGAGTTTTCCTGTAAGCGTGTGAACTTCATGAATCTGAGTAGGCAGAATGGTACTACACTGGTAGAAAAGCATCATTTGGGAGTTTTATTGCATTTTAGCTGCACATGGGGATAAAGATGTACTCTTTAAAAGAAGGACAATCATCAGTGAAGAAATAAGAAAAATCAAAGTAGTCTAAGTGTTATTTCATTGCCTTCTCCAAGCGTATGGTTACCTACATCCACTGAAGCCTTCTCCTTATTTAAAGGCCTACATGTATGTTATAGGTGATAATCTGCTAACAGCTTACCCATCTCAAAGCTCAACAGCATTACCAAGAGTTTATTACAAGTCTTGCTCCGTGCTCCTGCTGCCGCACAATTTGCACAGGGACTTCCCTACACACTGGGTTTACGTACTTGAAGGTACTGCATTTAGAGAATAGCTACCCAACAACACAAAATTAGGGTCAATTTTACTTCTGGGCTTTAAACATTATTCCAGAATACATAGTGTAAGTGCTGTAGTCTCTTTTCAACCTGTAACTTACACTTGGCAAAAGTAAGTAGGAAAAGAAAAAACAAACTTCTTTTTATTTTATTTTTCACTTTTTGAAAGCATTTTACACAGGTTTTGATCTTCAGAATACCTTGGAATCAGTAGAAAAAACTAACTGAACAGTTTGTCTTTACAATAGAAACCTTTCAGGAGTCAAAATTGAGACTAAAAAAATACATGCAAAACATACTCCTTTGAAAACACAACTTGAAACAAAGCACCAAACTACACAAATATGCAGAATGAAACAGCATTTAACATCACAGAAGTAGTCTTCATAAAAGGTGTAAAAGTCACCTATTCACTAGGCACTGTTCACTTGTTTAAACAGAAGAGACAATAAAAATATTGTCCACAAACTTGCAATTTCAACTCAAAGGCTGTAGCTAGAAATTCCTCTACATGTCATGCTTTAATAGCGACCTGAAAGAAAAAACAGAATACATACACCATTAGACTTCCAAGGATTGACAGATTTTTAAGAGTTCTGTCTAAATTCACTGCCACCCCTCAAGTCTGCAGCGAATTTAAAAGTCTTACGATTTGTCTATGACAAAGTTCAGCAGTCAGTACAGTTCCGCCAGTAAGTTCCTTTGTGTAGAAAAAATCCAATTCCTGTCATATGCCCAGTGCTGATGTTTCAGCACAATGAGAACTCACACTGTAACTGTTCCCTATGTATCAGTAAAAGCAGTTACACTTGTTTTCATTTGGACACAAAGGATAAACATGAGAACACAACCTATTCATTCACCCTGTATCCATTACAAAGGGAGTATGCTAGGAATGCTATTGTGTTTTATTAACTTTCAGCCATCAAAATGCAGCTTTATCTTCCATGCAAATAAGCAACTGGGGGGAAAAAAAGCACTGTTTGGACCTCGGACAAAGTTAACCTCTTTAACAAGTTATGTTGGGAAATTTAGTTTCAGTGTTATAACGTGCGAGGCTTGGAAATTTGGCCCTGCTGTCCTAGAGGTAACCCAAACTGTCAGCGTACTACAAAATCCTGTGTTAACAGAGTTTCAGAGAAAGAAACAGTCCCTCAAGACTTTTTAACAAGTGGTATTATCTAGTTTATTTTTTTGCAGACTAAATATTTGCTCTGTCCTCGAGGTTGCCAGTTGCTCAATGAAACATTAAAGGGAACTGTGGTTCAAAAAACCCAACAAACTACACTGAAGTCAAGCAGTCTTTATGGACACAAAAGCTCAAAAGAAGTTCAAGCGAAGTGGAAATTTGCTTCGATATGCAAGCTCTGAGTCTACTTACGAGGTGAATAGGATCGAGATCGGGATCGAGATCTGTAGCCACCTCGGCTGTAATAGGGGGATGGTGATCTCCTCCTGTGAAAGGGGGCAACAGAAACAATCCCTTCGTTAGAGCAATATTACCCTGGTCTAACAGAAGAAATACAAGCTCTCTTGCATTCACAATTTGACTACATGTGATTTTAGTGTTTCAAGCCAGGAGCATCCCAAACAAGCAGTGCAAGCCAAATCACACCTTAACTTTTAATCTTAATTATTTGTTCTGCAATGAAGAGTTAATTTGACTAGCTGTCACTGCTACAACCAACCTCACTCCCAAATCGTTCCAATCTAGGCACTCCCAAGTTTTGCATTTCCTTGCCTAGTTCCACTAATCTCCTAATAAAATAAAAAATCCCCAACCATTCAGGACATTAACTTCTTGGCATAAATCACAAGTTTTTCCTGCACAAAGCTGCACTACCCTGTCCCTATACTAACCTTTGAAATTAATTGCCCTGCTCACTGAAGAGCTGCAAGTGCTCAGCATCCACCCAGTTTCTGTTAATGTGTTTAAAGATATCCTAGACTTCATTCATAGAATACTCAAAAAATACTTGTAAGAATATTTCCACTGTTGACCGGACACTGAAAGCTTTCCTATCATACCTGTAAAACTGATCCCTGTCTTGAACAGCTCTCCATCCTCCTCCTCCTCCACCACCACCACCTCTGTGAATACAAAAGCAGAATGACTTTTGAAAATTTTAAAAATAAACACAAAAGTTCATTGTACAAGCAAAAAGCATCATCGAGCACAAGAAAATTATGTAAAGACAGGAAAACATTGGTTCCTACACTGGATAATGCTGAATTACTTCCATTATATTCATTTTTAGGTATTCATGGAATGAGTTGGCTAAACTTGGTGTCAAGGAGCAGTTAAAGAGGACTCATGTTCCAGCTGACCAACGCTGTATTTTACAGTGTCATACTCTCCAACAAGCAGCAGTTTAAGATCGGTACATAGCCTTCGCTTCTCAGGCCATTTCTGTTACCCACTCAAGGCAAGCAATTTTACTTATTTGTTTGGATGATGGAACAGTCACTGCCACAGATGCCTCACAGCAACTCAAAAAAGGCCATAAATCACATGAAGGACAAAGAACCCCTAAACACCACACTTTCAATCAGCAGGTCTCCCTTTCAATTTTTTTTTTTAAAGTCTTCTCCATTTGGTAGGTAGCCAGTGTGCAAGTTAAGTTTTTTTAAGGTTATTCTTCAGTTTACAGATAACTCTTCCAGACAAGATTAAGCACCCCATGGCAATAAGGAGAATTAACATGCCAATTCCCATCTGAAGTTGTATTTCCCTTAAGGCTTCATAGCACAGAGGGCAAGGAAGGGAAAAACACAAAATTGTTACCAATTGGTGTTCTAGGCTGGAGTAGTAGTATGCAATGCTACACTGCATCTTTAACAATTCTATCTTTCCCTTCCTCAAGGAAGTGCTTCTAACATACACACTATTCTCTCTCCCTCAAACAACCAATGCCTGTAGGATGAGAAAGTAGGTACCTAACCTGGGCGGACTGTGCTATTTTAAAAGTAGCCAGGTACAAACCATTTATGGATTACTTTCTATCTTTCAGTATCTGCTATGGAAGGACATTAAAAAGGTTCTGCAGTGAGCTTTAAAACATTGGGGTGGGGGTTTTTGTTGGTTGGTTGGCTACTTTTTTTGTTTTGTTTTGTCCTGCCCCCCCCCCCTTTTTTTTTAAGATAGGAATTGTCAATATTGTGAGTATTTCCACCCCAAAGCCCTAGTTCACAACAAACACAGGATGGAGAGCGTGTAGCAAGGTCAGAACATCACCCATCACAAAACTGTCTTGAAGACCTGGACTGAAGCATGGCCATGAATTCTGATAAAGCTACACTCAGACTAGTACACTAACTGAAGTAGTCCATCTTCTCACATCACCTCTTACTAGTCTGCTCTTCCTCATCTAATGCATGTACTCTTCTTTTATGTTTAGTCACAACCACAGTCTGCAACTATTCTCACTAACATGCACCCAGAACTGACGTAGTTACAACTTCTGATAATGTTTTACAAACATCTCAGCCACTGTTTGCTATCAGGAATGAAAAAGGTTAACAGTTGAGCACTGAAGACTTAGGGTCATGCCACAATCTAAACAAGGAATAAACTACATTTTAAGAACATGCAAGCAGCAAACAACAGATTTCAAGGACAACCAGTACATCCTGACCAACCCTTTATGAAAGAGTAAGAAAATCTGTACTATGAAGAAGTGCAAGAAGACAGACCAATGGTGTAAAACTCTCACCAAACACTGCATAGCCCCACATCTTCTACTGGTCCTTAGGTACCTTTTTATAGGTTTACATCAGAACCCCATACAAAAAAATGGAAAGAGGGAGAAGCAAGCTAGAAACACCACTTAACAGATTGCTTAGCAGGCTACGTTGCAAGTCTTTTCTGTTCCTCAACACTTTGGCGAGCTGCTTCAGTTAATTTACCCACTAGATTTCAGTTAATTACTTTTAGTACAGCAAGTGAGACGAGGCTATGTTAAGTATCCCAAGCAAGTTTTTGTACCTTGTGCTCTGAAACAAACTGAAAGTTTGGCCAGAGAGCCATCCACCACATATAAAAGCCTACATACAAGTCCTGGCAAAGTAAAACCCAACATATCTTGGTTCTTATATGCCCAATATCAACTTCAGATTTTAGCTGCTCCAGTCCTCCAAAATGTTCAAACCACTGATGTTTCAAGAAAATGGATTGCTAGAGGCAGAGAAGTACCCCAATGACTGCTTCCCAGAAATGTGAGCAGAACACTTGTCTCCTGTGTTCACTGTGATGATGTAGAGCACCTTGATGCCCTCCCTGCCCCCAGCGGCACTGAAGCACTGTAGAAGCAAGGCACCTGATTTAAGGGACAACAGCAAGGCAGAGAGGGGAGAAACAGATTGGAAGCAATGCCAACAGCCTGGGAAGGAGAAAAAGTGGCTGAAAGTAGTATGAGGGGAAGGAAATTACTGCTCTCAGTCACTAACAATGACCATACAGCTACCAATACAAGTATAAAGATGCTATTTTCTTCTACACCTAGAAAGCAACAGAAGAGTACACTGAAAGCTAAGGTCACAGAATTTATTATTTCCTTTGTCTTTGACCTATAATGTGACAATGCAGTCGAATTAACGTATTTCCATAAATACATGGTTGCCATCAGGGAACAATCATAAATCCACCCATTGCTGATGCATTTAAGCTTTGCAAGCCACTTAGAAAGTATTACTATAGAGAATTCTGCAACTACAGGAAAGCTTGGCAATTGCAGACAGAAAAAATGAGCTCTTATCTTTGTGTCCAACTTAATAGTGTCCCAGAAATTCACAGGGGACCAGTCTTGTTGGCAGTCTAATGGAAAATGCAGAAGACAAACTTGCTCCGTCACCAAAACCAATTACATACAAAATCTATTGAAAACATAGTTGGTATCAACTTTAGCCCTCTGACAATGTATATTGCCACCTGAATATTCACCTCTTTTAGCTAACTACTATGCTGTCAAACACAGAAGTTTAGACTGCAGACAGACAGAAATAGGAGGTATGAGTCCTTCAAGTAAAATGCACTCATTCAACCCGACAAGAGTATGTTAAAAAAAAGCTTTTTTTAATGCACATGTCCAATACAGAACAGGTAATGTTCCAATCCCCGGTTCCTTATTTTTGTCGAGATTTGAGGTGCCATAATTATTAGTAGGGGATACTGGTGACCACTGCGATTTTCCACTTTGCCTACTGCACTATGCTCAAAAGATAAGTTGGCACTGTAATATCAACTCAAATATTAGATCTGCACCTGTATTCCTACCATTTCAATGCTAACAGATGAACCAACAAAGGACTCTTAAAATCAGAATATAGAGAACATACATTGTTTTTCAAAACTTAATGCAGATTAGAAATATTATGGACTAACTCATGCCACAGGTTAAACATCACAAAGTATTGCTCAATCTGACCAGTCTGATTTGTACTGATCAGTCATTTTGGTAAAGATTTCATAGTAAGATTCCAGAATGACAGTGAGTGCAAAAATATTTTGGCATACATATGTAGGATGAACTGCTTAACACTTACGTAGGTAGAAATATAGATGTAGTTTAAAAGGAGTCAAATATTACAAATATTGCCTCACCTGTACGACCTGCTGTAATAGTCACGATCATCATACCCTCTATCATACCCTCTGTCATAGTAATCTCGTCGTCGTGAGCTGCCACTACAAGTAGTGAAAGAGAATTACATTTAATAAAATATAAAATATTGTTTGCAGTGCTTTTCAGTAGGCATACAGTCAGTTATAGAGTATATACCATTTGAACTGGGTTATATTGTTACCTTGCATCCTCACAGTTGAAATGATTGTAACCACTCCTACTTTCCCATCAGTGCAGATGGAACAGAACTACTTAAAGTTCAAGTATTTTAAAAAGCAATTATTTAAGACAGCTACTTTCCTACTTGGTCTGAAACATCTTAACCCTTCGATATCACAGGCACATGAGGAATTCCATTCTGTGACAACTCTTCATTCACTTTTAACTCTCTGAAAACTCCTTTTGGAACTTTCTGATTAAAAAAAAACAACCTGCAGTCTCAACACAACATCAACTACATAACCACCAGTACCATATGAAAGTCTTGGGAAAATAACTGGGAAATGACTTGGGAAAACAATTTACATTCTTGGCAACTTTAAGTCAAAAGCGTACTCTGTGGATAGGGAAAACTGCACCACACAGCTGCTCAATCAGTATTTGTTAATCCACTCTTGAAAACTTGAGCTTGTAAAAGACATTAATATTTGAAGGTACAGAGGACAACAACAACAACAAAAAATCTTACTGCAGACTTATTTAAATGTTTAGATAGCTCATGTCTGGGCTGCATAACTAAGGAACACGGTTCCTGCTCACTGTAATCCAGGCTGACCCTAGATCAGTCACTGACAAAGTGCTACATAAATTAACCCCTCCTATCTAAAGAGCTGGAAAGATATGCATTACTACTGATGGCTGTCCACATGCAATCTTTTTTTTTTTTAATTCTGAAGAGCTTCCTTTAGCAGTTGAGTTTTTTAGTTTTCAGAAGCTTTGCCAGATAACTACATCAGTGTTAGCACAGCTCTTGTTAAAGTGACTTCTTTTTTAAAAAGTAATTAGGCATCAACAGTGATTTTTGTATTTTAGTTTCTAGTACTGAAACATCCACATAATGTACAGCACACAAGTCATAAGCAAGGAAACAGCTTTGAGAACAGTGCATTAATGCAAAAGGCTGATAAAAACTAGGAAATCCACACAGAATCAGGTCTCCTAGAGGTGATACAGAAAAGTTTTAAAAACCACACAATTATTACAATTCTGTTTGGAAAAAATCCCACACGGGTAACTTACTAAGTGGGTCTTCCCATATAGATTCCCGGTGTAGGTGTGTGAGGTCTTTTTGTTATGGAGAAGTCTACCCGGATCCTTCTTCCATCCAGCTCCATTCCATTGGCACGTTCCTTTGCCTAAATGGAGTGATAGAATACAGTAAGCTGTAGGTATGAACTGTATTAGCAAGACAAGTTTCTAACCACGGCTTCAAGTATTATGAGAAGTCCTAAAATAGCTCAGTTAGGTTGCACATCTAAGTTTCACTTATTCCTTATGCATAACACCTAACACAATCAGTAAGATATTCTAGGCCAGCTGGATTTAAGCTTCTGTAATCACTTAAAACATGACTTATATTGCATAAAAAGCCTGAAAGGAACACAATTTAACAATTGTTTCAGTATCTCTGTTTCTAACGTGATTAAGAGGAACCTTTGAACATGCTTATGTAGGGAGATGTAACTACTCCAACACACAACATGAAGCAAAGCATTAGACTGTTATGTTAAGCTTTTTCTCCTCCAATACATCCCTCAAAACCTACCATAACCTTGAATATAGTAGTATCTGAGTCATAAGCAAATTTGAAGTAAAAAAAACCAAAACAATTGGGTTTTTTTCTGTCAAGTAACAGGACCTACATCCAAAGCTCCAACCTAACATGGAAGCCTTCATGCCAAATTTGGAAAAGATGACAGACTTCAAGTAGGGGAATTTATGCAGAATATAAGCCTAGTTATAGCCCATAAGCACACTGCTCTCCAAGGGCTGGCCTGAGTGTACAATTCTATACCTGGCAAGTATACAATTCCCTGTTCATTCTGTAGCACTTGTAAACACAAATCCCACCATTTGCTACACTGTATTGAGATTGCTTCCAGTTACTAAATCCCTTTGGGTTTCCCATGGACACCTGCAGGCAGCAGGAAGCCATGTACAGTCTGGCCTTTTATTTTCAGAAAAGATTCCCCCCGCCCCTTTCAGACTGAAGCACTAGAAGTCAGCCAAATGCATGTTATCACTCCTAAAGAGAGTTCTGAAATGTCTGTCTGGTCCACACTGAACACGCCTGTTAGTAAATACAAGATCACATGTGGCATTAGGAAGGAACTCTCATCTCATAATTGAAACAGAGAGACTGTGTTTCTATTTTCTTTTCCCTGTTGGCATAGTTTGCACTATGGCTAGCCTGAAGTTTGCTTTTGTGAATTACACAACAGCTCAGCCTGCACAGGGTCCAGTATTCATGCCTCTTCACTCTCTCCTCTGGTACACAGTAGATATCTTTTGAACTAAGACTCTGACATTTATCGTGAGGTGCCAAATATTTTTTAGGCCCTGAGTTTCCCCAGACTATGTCCTGTTATAGAATATACATCCCAGCAACTGAGAACACAGCAAACATGTCATACATTCTGTACGCCAACCTACTTCCTTAGCATCCTCAACATTTTCGAAGTACACAAATGCAAATCCTCTGGAACGCCGAGACTGCTGATCATACACAATGGAAACATCGGCAATTGGACCATACTTGGAGAAAACTTCTCTAAGATCTCTTTCTGTGGTGTACAGACTCAATCCAAAGACACCAAGACAACAGTTTGGGTCAGGATTTGCCTAAAGGAAGAGACAGATTGATATTAGAATAAAATTGCTTCTATTTGCAATACAAGGTGTTTCACAAGTTGTAACTGTCAGAGCTTCAAGACAAAACAACAAAAAAGATACTGCTGAGATTCAGGTTGGGTTAACTTGCTAATAGACACTATTGCAACCAAATCTACAGATACACAAGCCTCCTTTCACAAAAAAACTTTGCATTTCTCAGGGTACTGTACAAACTACAGTTACAGCACATAATAGGTACTGTATTTAAAAGTTCTCCCTCCAAAGGCTAGCTGGTGACTGTTGAATGCGGAGACACATATACACAGAGGCCTGGATCACATCGTCGTTTGTGTTAGTTATCTCTTTTTGCCCCCTACTTCAGCACAAACCACACCACACTCAGCCACCTGAGCCTGTAAAGCAGCTAAAAGCAAGCTGGTTTGCATGCTCATTTAATAAAGACACCATCAAAACAGCTTTTAATGAAATGTTTTATTTTCCCAAGCTTCCTAATCAAGAAAAACACAAATGTTTCTACCTCCTAATTCTACCCCCATCCTTCACTGCATACATTCACTCAGTTATTACTGCAAGTATACTGACAACAGCCTGCACTGGTAGCACTTCTAAAAGCATCTGTTAAAAAACAAGACACCCCCACCCCACAATCCTTAGCAAACTTATGGAGAGCCATGGTTTATCAAAAGTCAAATGGCAATTAACCTCAACATCATCTTTTAAATAGACCTGAGCGGGAAGCAGAATGTTTTTCTAGAAAACCCCAATGAATTAATTCAGTGATTTCAGGATGTATTCAGGACTATGTATGAGTCATCTATTTCTGTAACAGACATACCCTGTTTCCAATATGACGTCTGCGAGTAGACATGGGTGAATGGCTGTGACTGTGTCGTCGCCGATAATCCCGACTGTAAGACCTACTTCTGGATCTTCTATGAGAGCGGGAACGAGAGCGTGATCTTGTGTAGTGTCTACGGGAACTCCTCCTCGATCTAGATCTGAGGAAAAAAAGAAAAAGGTACAGTGTTGCATTCGTTTTTTGGGTTTTTTTTCCACCCTTCAAAAATACATCAGATATTCACAAACAAAAAGCCCAAATAACCATTTTCTAAAAACCTGCAATACCACACGATTCAGCTATAATCAATTTAGTCACTATTCTCAAGGACTGTGTGCCAAATCTTTACAATTAGATTACTGTAGATGCTCTCAGAGCATTTCTACTGCAGAGCAGGAACCTCAACTTCCATTTTAGTTAGCTTTTAACTTTCTCTAACAAGGCTATCCTAGTTTAACACAGTATATGCTTAGAATATTCACAGCATTTACAGTAGCATTTAAGTAAAAATAGCTGGGGTGGCTTTCTTTTAAAGAATAGAAAAAGGGAACAGGAGTAAATATGACTTAACATAAAGCACGCACAATTGCAGAGGTGCACACTTCTGCTTATTCTAGCACTGCTTTCAGTGACACTGAAAAGCAAATACACTTTTTTCACATTGCATAATTACAAGCACAGAAGTCTGGCAGATGCCCCTGAAACAGACCTTAACACAACTGAAGAAATTAAGCTGTAGTAGACTTATTTACCTTCTGGCATTTCAACAATTATTTAACATTAGTTGTTCATCAATATTTACAGGTTCACGCTCCAAGCGTGTTTAGGCAAAGGTGCAACTGCTCACTAATTTCAGCCCAGGCCTCCTCAGAACAGTTCCAGAAATGTTTTCTGACAGCACTAGGTCTGTGGAGATGAGGTTCTAAACACTTCAATTCCTTCCACTAAACCCTCAGCCCTCCCAACACAGACAGCCTTATTGAAAAGCTGGACAGGCACTTAAACTGCAATACTACACCTGAGCTTGGCCTGCTGATGGCCATCACTGAATAATCTGCATTCCACACAACTACAAAGAAAATCGATGCAAGGCTAAGAAGTGCAATAAACAGTTTAATATTCAAAGGCTCTTAGTCATAAATTGTTAATCTTCTGACTTGTTTGGGTCTTAAGTGTCCTTCCTCTAGTTTGTGGAAGGCAAGGTAGTTAAGTACTGACCAAGACCATAAGCCACCATCATTGCACAACTGTGTTTCACAGTAATACCACCACTATGCTAGCATGAGTGAAGTCCTTAACCTGAACCCTTTTTTACTCCTGAGCATTTAACAGCTTCTTCCACAGTCAGGATTTCTCACTAGGTAAGTGTCACCAGACAGCCAAACTGCACAATATACACTCTGTACGTTATAGGCGTCCTTAAAAAAAAACCCCACGCCTTCAAACTCATCAGAAGTGAGCCAGCTAAGTTCTGTCTTCCTCAACTTGAAACCTGTATACATGTCCAGGAGAAATTACTTCAGCATGTCCCATTACGATACTTCTAACTATGTATATAGAAAGAATAAATTATTTTTGGCAACAGAAAGTTTAAAAAAAAAACTTCCCTGAGGTGGGGAAGACAGTAAAGACAGACAGAAATAATAATAATAAATAAAAAAAAGAAGTTCAACACATGCATACAGCCACATTTCAACCGCTGACATAGAGAAAAACTGAAGGTAAACACAGAACTGATGGTTCCAGGTAACAGAATGCACCCATTACACTGAACAAGAGCAGGACACTTCTACACCAAGCAATCCATTATGTGAGAGAACAAGGCTTATTTTAAATAGGCACTGCTCATATTGCTGCCTTAAATGTCATACTGCCATTCTCCTTTGCTGCAAAGTCACCGCAGTTGAAAATCCTATTCCTTTGTTAAGAATTGTTTAGACTTCAGTCAGCCAAAGACAACAAGCTTGCTATGCTGATGATGAAAACTTCAATAAAAGCAGATTGTTAAATCAAGTACATCCACACCCCAACTGATAAATACACCAGGACACAGATTTGTTCCCAAATCAAAGTTTAATTTATAAAGCTGGTAACTCAAAAATACATTTAGAACAGAAACTGCCAAGAAATATGAAAGGTCTCACAACGTTATTTCTCTGGTGAGAGCCAGTTAGATGACCTGCTCATGATCACATCCAAACGCATGACGGCACTGAAAACAGATATAAGTATGTTGGTTCTAAATATGTGCCTTGACACAATTGTGCCAGAAATCTGCTAATGAACAACTCTAACTCTGCAATATACTTCAAGTATTTCCAGCCATAGGCATTTTCAAGACAGCTGTTAAATGCTCAGGAAGCCATGGGAGTCATAAGCTTCTACTTTTGTACATCAAAAAGTCACCTCCCAGGATATTATTTAAAGGGTGATTTCTTGTAAGAGTGAACGGTTTGCCAGGTTTCTCATAAATTCTAGATCTTGCATTTGCTTCTTCCAGCTTTTTATACAATTTATGATTGTGTTCTTACACAGTATTATGGTTATTCTGCAAGTGAGAAACATGGTGCAAGAATATGGAATCCCTAGGGGTTATGGATTAAGGTGCAGAAGGACATGCTGGGCTGGGTCCTGACTTGCTTGTTATTTTAAAATTACAAGGTTCCCCAAAGGTGGTGAGCTGCCTCCATCCTCTGAGGTCTTCAAAACCCTGAGCCCAGAGCTGACTGCCTTGAGCAGGATTTTGGACTGGACCCTTCCTGAGCCGTCCTATGAATCTCTCACTGCTAGCAATTCCAGAGGTCACTGACTTCGTACTATATAAAGCAATATTACTCTACCAAGTATTTATTAATTTAATTTTACATACTTGCTTTTGCACTACAGGGATTGCCAAGTGCATGATTTGACACTTGTGACTATGCCTGAAGTACACAGAAGAGACAAGCTCACTCCTTTACTGTCAAAATTTCCCATGTATTTTCCTTCTCACAAAAGCCTTTCAAACTGTGTTTGATCGTGCAAGGAGATCTAAACACAGTATTTGATAGTGTTTTCTGTCCTGGGTGTTCACTAATAGCACGGTATCTTCCAGCATTGTCATCCTTCAGCCTGACCCCCAGGCTTTGGCAGGCCTAATTCATTGCTTATATACATAAAAAGTATATTGTGAACAGCTCAACTGAAAACCCCACTGCTGAAACCCAAGTTTTTTTAACCCGAACGCTTACAAATGAGTAAAACTATCAACATCTTCATTTCTGTAATTAGCACTCAATTATCTAGACTCTTTAGAAAATAACATTATTCACCCATGTACAGGTTTTGCCCTTCTATTCATTATTAAATATGTACCTCTTACATGACACACCTGATAAATGCTATGTAAAGTGGCTAGCAGTGACGTTCATAGTCTTATATCTGGAATACCAGCATATTTTATGTCTCAGTTATGTCCGTTAACAGTTTCAAGAGGAATTCTGTCACTGCACACAGCTTATTTAGCAGATGAGTATAAGGACAGATAGGTCATACAGTGCAAAAAGCATTTTCATACTGTACATTTGTGTTGCCACGTAACAAACACAATAAGCAAACTACTTTCTCCACAACTTTTGAGAGCTTGGCAAGCTGTCTAATCTTTAAAGCTTTCCAGACTGTTAATTTTCAAGTTAAATTAATATGTATTTAAAAGGTCACAGATGCCTGTTGAAATTCACGTTTATCTCTACTGTTTCTTTTTCATGGAATATACTGTTAACTACTCCAGAAATATCATTGCTTCCAGTGAGAAAATATAATACATTCATGTGACCTAAAATGGAAAATCTGCTGATGCGCTTATTTCTTTTAATGCACAGAAGAACTAAGATCTAGAGTTCCTAATGCTTCACACTCAGAAACTGGCCATTACTCTAATGTAATGCCTTAAAAGGCAGACCACTTCCAAACTGTACCAGCAGAAAGCCTACATAGCTGACTACCTCTTATAAAAAGCTGCAAAAAATCTATCTTGATAATTTAGCTTTTCAAATCTTGAAACCACACGTCCCCCTTTGGATTCAATGTCCACAGATCACCAATTATCTCTGGAAACAGAATTGAGCTAAACTGGATTTCAGTTCACCTCTGACATAATCATCTGACTTGCGAAGAGGAGGAAGAGGTAAAAGAAGTAAACTCACCTGGATTCAGACCTGGATCTAGATTTTGACCTGGAACGCCTGGAATCCTCCTTAGATCGAGATCTTGCAGGGGTGTGCCTCCCCGACTTGCCAGACCCATGAGCACTTCCGCTTCTGGAAGCAGAACGGGATTCCTGCACGCAGATATTGAAAGCCTAATTTGTACACAATTTCTCGTTTACCTAAGTCTGTAAACAAGCTCCAGTGAAATAAATGGTAAAAATTCATATCTATGTGTCCGGGCAGTTGGCATTAGAACTGCCTAGATTTTTAAGAAGGTTTTTTTTTTTTCCCTGGTAGACACTTCTTTACCCTGCATATACTTTTGCTATTAAACAGATAATGCATGCATGTTTAGCAAAATATACAGGGACACATAAACAGACTAGTAATTACTTAGCGTAGTGCTTTCAGATTCCAGATTACTTCTTATCTTAACTTCATTTTTATTCCTTTTCTTCATTCTTCCGTTTCAAATTCTGACTTCTTTCATCTTCCCCACTTCACACAAATTGCTCAATATTCTACAAGTGGGACTTCTGGTCTGATAATTAGCATGCATTCACTTTCTTTTTTTTCAAATTTCAGCTTCACTTATTCCTGAGCTTCAAATAATTCTCATTTATAAAACTTGTCAAATGGCGACTTCCGCATTTTCCTTCTTCAACATTAACCTTAATAGAAAAAGAACAGGATGAAGAATATTTAAAAACTCCAGGATAAAATCTAGTGCCAAAACTGAAACTAGAAAAAAAATGTTTTGTGGACTTTTACTATATATGCAGTTCAAGAATTGAATCTACCAAATGCCCTACTATTTTATAAACAGATTCAGTCAATTCAGTTTAACTTAGTACTAAGTAACTGAATTTGCTATTTATGCCTGTATTTAATAGCAAATGCACAGTGGATGAACTGAATATCTACTAATGTATTCTAGCATTAGGAAACTCAAAATACTTTGCACTGTCAGCCACATACTTTGACAAAATCAACAAGAAGTGACTTAAGTAAGGTCCCTACTGTAGCCAGAGATGACTAACGGATGTGCTTTTTGAATGCAGAAAGCACAACACGGTTGGTGTTTCAATGACTTACAATTATTTTACTTTTTGGGACATTCTTGCAGTTTAGAAGGCCTAGTTTGAAGGTGTATGAACACACTTAACCTACTCTTCCTGCACAAGTGTGATTACATATGCAGACTTCACACTCCCAAATCATAATTTTCCACCGACCAAAAATGCAATTCCGTGCAACACACTCAAACACTGTTCTGGAATAATACCCCATCTACTCTATTATTTACTTGCAATTTTCTTTGGTAAAGACATAACCTAATTACCATTTTCAACTTTTATATGTATATATACACATATATATGTATGTTTTTTTAATCAGTATAACGCTTAACTTCAGTCAAATGGCTTAAAACACTTCGTTTGAACACACTAGAAGGTATCTATTTCAAGATATCAGAGAAAATTTAAAATTAAGCAGCAGAATTCTATTTTTTCCTAAAAATAAACAATTCTAACTTTTGTGTCAATTCTGATCAAGAATGCTCACTAACGACACCAGAGTAACAGATTTTTCTCAAAAATCGCTTTTATCTTTGTAACATCTCTTAAACATGAACACTCAACTTAATGGGCATTTTGTACTAAGCATTCAGAAATTCATTTGCTAACCCAAAATTTAATCATGCTTAAACCACTTCCATACAACTTTAAAAAAAGTTTAGCTATTTACAATTGCCTACCATACAATACTGGGGAACAGGACATGACTTGCAGGAGAAAGCAGATTTTCAATACCAAGAGCAAAAGAAATAATGCAAAGTTGGTCAAGGCCATATTCTCCTCTGCAAAAATGTTTAAAGAGGTGTTCTGAACTATAGCCACCTCATATGTTAACCCCGCAAAGGGCAGTGCAAATACTGAGAACTAATTTAAGTTACAAATAACAAATTTAACCTAAACCCACTACTACCTTCAAAAGAAAACAATCCATGGAGACGAGTTCTGAGCTAATGTATTAATTTAGCCGTAAGAAGTCTTCAACTCTTTTAAAAAGGGTTAGACAAAGCAAGATTGAAGAAGGGCTAAAAACCAAAACTAAGGCTGTTCTTGATTTGAGGAAAAATACTTCTGTTCAAGAAACATAACTCTCCGACAGATTCAGGCTAGACAGAAGCCGCCATATCCTGAAAAGGGCAAGAAATGCACAATGGGAGGGAAGCAGCAAGGAGGATCTTGCCGATAAACATACCCCATATCCTATAGTTTTTAGAAGTCAATAAGCTTTCAAGAAATCAGTAGAGAAATGGTATTAGCATAAGGAAATGAGCGAAGGCCTCAGCTATTCAATACGTTTTTTTGGACAATCTTTGGTATATTATGTTAAGATGTGGAAATTGGACACCTAGGATTGGAGAAGAAACTTAGGAAGAAAAAACTTAACTGTATATCTAAATCAGAAAATGAAATAGCTGGCTTATTTTCAACAAGCTCCTTTGGACTTTACAACATTTTCCAGTTTTTAAACATCTACATTTTGTTTCCAGATCATCCTTCTTCAGAGCCCTTATCTTCAATCTAATACATTTTACAGCATTATGTCACTTCTTTATTACTTCTGGCCTCAAAGGAATTCATTGCACCTCGCCTGCTCCAGATATTACTAGGACTGGTAATCCCTAAAATTCAAAGTTGTTACCCTCCCCACCCCAACCCCCATGAAATCCTCCCTACCCAAAGTTTCAAGCACCAGGAGTCTGCAGCACTCCAAACTTAATTTACTCCCCATTTATACTGACACTCTTTGAAGGGTCACAAAGGCCACTCATTTCAATTGCAGATGTTTCTACTATCTAGTTTTGTTGTTCTTGATACATTTCCTTTCTCTACTTTTTGCTCTTTCGCTTTGTGAATTTCAAATTTTTTTTAAATGCCAAAGTAGGCTCCTGTCATGGCATGTAGAAGAGAGAAGAAGAAACAACCTTCTTTATCCTGCCTGTATTCAAACACTGCTGGTAAGCAGATCAAGACTGGCGTTTGCTATTAAATAACCGGGTTTTTTTCTAACCTTGAGTTTGTGAAGCGTGGATTTTAAAAACTACCAGATCCCTTGGTCTTTACCAACAGTTCTTCCCCTTCATCAGGCATTACTGGAATTCAGGTGGAAGCCCTTAAGTCTAGGCTTGTGGTTTCCAAACTATTCTTTCCATACTTTAAGCACATTAAAACCAACATGTAATACTGAAGGGCCAATACTTTTACTTAACACCTCTACGCATATCCATAAAGATGCAGTACAGTCATCTACTCTATAAGCAGGGAATGTCACAACAGCAGGATTATTTTGGGTGCAGCAGGTAGAAAAGGTTTCCACAGACGGAAGCAGCTGCAAGGTAATTTAAGTGAGGACCATGTGTTCTTTGCACTTCTGAGAACCAGTTTTTCCTCATGGGAATACAAGTTACAGATTTCAGTTACTTAATGTAAAATACAGGCAAATAAAATTATTAGTATTTTTTAAATCCTAAATCCCTACAAACTTACATATTTTCACTTGTTTTCCTAAGGAAGGGTGCAGCCTCACATTACCAAATCTGCAGTCAGGTTTATTCAAGGTATAATTGTGCTATCTTCACATTCCTTCAACCTCTCTACTACTGAATTTAGCAATTGATCCAACAGAAAAATAACACCTTTTGCTTCTCTTCCCCCTGAAGCAGAGAGTCACCAGATCAGATCACTGCTGGGCGGGACAGGACAGGACTACAAATCCACTTAAGAGGGAAAGCGGAACATCCCCTTTCCACAACAGTTTCCAAACTCCACCAAAAAAAAAGACAAGAATGTGTTTTGAAAAAATCAAGCTAACAGACCATGAGCACGGAAGCCCAGCTTCCTCCCACCACCTCTACCACTCATGCTGACCCTGTGGGCTCATTCAATGCACTAAGCTGGCAAGAAACTAATCCATCAGTAAAAAGCAAACTATTATCTGACAGCTTAGGGTACTGAATCAGCCCACCAAGAAGTCCGATCAAGTGCCAGCTGATGAAGGAGGAACACAGAAAATGACCTATCCTTTTGGTGGCATCAATCTATCAGATTGTTTCTAAGCTTTTGAAACTGCTTTCTTAGACTTTCTTCCACAACTTAGTAGTAAAGTCAGCATTTTTGAAAATGTGTTAAGTACCTTGTAAGTAGATCTATAAATTGAGCATTTATACCATTCAAATTACGCTGATTAAAAAAAAAAACAAACAAGAAACCTGACTACCATATTAAAGTTTCTGGTCAGACACATACCAAATAATCACTATCAGTATTAACTAATTCACAGGATGAGACTATTTTTTCCTCTAATTAGTCTTCTTTCCAACCCTTCCATGCCTGAATTACATGCACCTCAGTGAGCACAATTTCAATGAATGAAAACAAAATAAAAGTGACTTGGAAAAACGTGGCAATTATTACAACATACTGACAGTATTTGAAGTATTGGTAGCATTTAATAATTTAGTCTCTTCAGTTAAAAAAAGTTTCCAGAGTTCAATCCCACTATGGAGTATAAACTGTAAAAGAATTTTACTGGGGATTTTTTTTTTCTTTTAAAACTGTGACATAAACGAGTTTAGGTTTGTGTTGCTGCTGAAATAGCAAGTTGCATTACTTGTGAAAGCACCTGGTATTTCTTCTTCATCCCCAATGCTGATATTAGGACTCATGGCTACACAATCAAGTCAAGCCTGCAAACCAATGCAGCTGGAAACAGAATCAGAAAAAAATTTCAGCTGATTTAATTCCCAGATTTGACTGACTGTACAAATACCAGCACAAGGGAGAAAGCAGGAACACATTTTCAGAAGCACAATTCTTATTGGCAACATCGACTTGGCACAGCTTAACAGACAGTTGTAAAGTCATATACTAGATTAGTTATCCAAACACTGTTTCTACTCTGCAGAGACTTCAGCACTTCCAGATTGAAAAAGTAGAAAGCCATTGACTCAGTAAAATATAAGCCTTAAGTAAACAAAAAATATCATAAATAACACTGGCAATCACATTAGAAAAGCCACTCCCTGATCTAGTCCGAAATAGCAGGCTTGTAGCTCTATGGTTTTATCTTTTGGTTTTACAAACACGTACATTGCATACAACTTACCTATTTACGATTCACAAAAGTTCAGGCATAACTCATTTTAAGCCTTGGTGAAGACTGCCTGCACGTGATTCATGTATTTTTTTTTAATAAAAGTATAGAAAAGATAAAATAGAAAAGTAGGTGGGACAGCAACTGCTGTCCTATCATTCCCTGCACAATTATGTTTCAAAAAGACTGCTACAAAAGTTTTAATATTTCCACTCATTCTGATTGAAAATACAATGCAGGTTATCCTGGCAAACTTGAGTAAAGTTAGGTTACCATCTTAAACTGGTTTTCAGTCCAACTTGCACAATAGCAATTAAATCAACTTTTTAAAAACCTAACACAGAGAAATCCACCTTGAGCAAGTCAGAAGCAATACTCCCTAAAAATATACCAGTTGTAACAGTGACATGAAGACATCAATGAAAACATAATACTGGGGGTGGCACGAGTCTATTCTTTAATCGATATATCTTCCATCGTTTATTTCCATCTAGTATTTTTAGCTTCCTGAAGACCAAATTTTTCTAACCTAACCTACCTTGAAGTAGAAACACTCATACTACTAAAGATGACAGTGAATATGAATAAGACATAACCATATTCGAAGAAAGACACTACAAGACACTGCAATTTTGTGCTCATTTCTCTTTCATTTTTTTTGCCACCTCCAGTGAAGGTTTAAAATTTAAACTACTTATCACCTGCACAACTCCCTCTGATGCTGCAATAAGTTAGAATCTTACAAACTGATGCTGAAAAAAATAAAACACGGTATTGACCCCTGCACTGCACTTGTCTGTTGTAATAAAAATTAAAGACCTCAAAGGAAAACAAGACTGATTCACTGAAGAAAAAACAACTATAGGTAATCTGTATTGCAGATTTACATTACAATCGTGAAGCTTAGCAGGTCATCTGCTGCGATATTAGTAAAATTCCATCCAGACGGTAACATCTTCCAGCAACTATGCAGTTTAAAAGAACATGTACTGTAGGTTTCACAAAGCAAGGATATTGGCCTAGCACTGCGAGCGTTCAGCTTGAGGTTTAACCCTTCGACTACTGCAATCGCATTTAAATTAAATTAAGAGGCCAAGCCACTTGGATGCAAGGCTGCAACTACATCAAGAAGCTTCAAGAGTTAATATTTTACAAGCAAGCGCGAGGAGCAGCAAATCGGAGCTCTTTCACCAAAAGCGAATTGCAATGCAGCTTTGGAGAGTATAACAAAGGCTCAGACTACTACCGGGTCGGCGTTTTCCTTCCCTACCCAGACGATACCTAACCGGGCTGGCGGACGGAGGAAGAGGCACCACGGCACCAGCCGAGACCGCCGCAGCCCGGCTGCGACCTCGGAGGAGGCTGAAGGGCCGTGCACCGCCAGCGCTGCCGCGGGAGGCACGGGGGAGCGGAGCCGGCCGCCTCCTGCCCTCCTACCGGCGCTGCGGTGGCAGCTGGCAGCGGCCGCCCAGCCCCGCCACAGTCCGTGCCCCGCCACGGTCGGGGCAGGGACGAGGCAGCCCCGGCGGGGAAAGAAGCGCCGGCGGGGGCGCAGCGGCAGGGCCCGGGACGCGCAGCTCCGCCGCCCTCGGCCATTTTGTCCCTCTCCGGCGCGCCCGGTCACCAGCCCAAGATGGCGCCGGGCAGACTCACCATGGAGCGCGCTGGCGGGCGGGCAGCTAGAGCGTCCCCGCCGCGCGCCCCCACCGCCTTCCCGGCTGGGCCAGCCGCCATCTTCCCCTCACCAAGCCTCGGCCCGGCGGGCCTCCCGCGCGTCCGTCGGGGCCTCCTCGCCCGCCACGCCGCGGCGGCGCCTCCCGCGGCGGCTCCGCTACCCGCTCCGCCCAGGCCGCGGGACGGGGACACGGGGGCGGCCGCGTCGCCCTAAGAGGGGCGGAGGAGGGGGGAGGTGGGGTGCGGGGGCCCGGCCGGGCAGCGCACTCAAGCTCCGTGTATTACCCGCTCGCCGTAGTTCTGCTCCCCGCTGTCGCTCATCGTCCCGCCGCACCGCTCACCGCCGACCCGACCGTCTCCGGCGCCAGCGCTCTCCGCAGAGGAAGTGACGCGGCCCCGCGCGCGCGCCATGCCCCGCCCCCTCCGCACGGGAGGTGAAGGCCCCACCCCCCCTCCGCCGTGCGGTGGCGGCCGTGGCTTGTGGCGGCGGTCGCCGGTGGTCGTCGTCCCCCCCCACCCCCCCCCGCGGGTTCGGGAGCTTCTCGGTCCCGGGGGGCCACAGCCTGACGAGTGGCCCCTTCAGAGCCAGCCCCAGTGTCGGCTGGAGGTCCTGCCTGCCCGGCCTGGGGTGGCTGCGGCCAAGGCCAGGATCTCCTCCTTTTCCCCCGGCCTCACCCTCCACAGGCTGCGCAGGCCGTGGGAACGGTTTAAAAAAATAACTGTGATTGCAAGGGGCTTTCTTGGAGGAGATGCCCAAGAGTTTGAAGGCATTAGTTTAGTGCAGGTCGGGATTGAATGTTGGGATATTTCTAGAATACCCACGTGAGGGCAGCATAGCGTCGCTGAATAGCCATTTTTGCTCAGGCCTTGAATAGTCATTTCTGCTCAGGCCTTGAATTGTTTCTTTGTGAAACACGTCCCACTGCGTCTGCGAGGAGTGACACAAGCACCTTTTTCTCCATCACAGGCACTCCGGCTGCCACTGACTGTTGTCACTTTTGTTTTATTTCACCCTGGCAAGACAAGCAGCACAAGTAAAGCACCATCATCCCTAAAGCTCTGACTGTGCAGGTATTAAAACGAGGACACCCAAATGGAGTGGACAACCGTGACTTAAAATACACGCCTTCAGTTTAAGAAAAATGCCAATTTATTCATTGCTCTTGAAACCACAGCACTGTGTGAGAGTTGAAGTCTGGAGACAGGAGTCATCGCACCCGGTCAGCCCATCCCAGTGTACCGGTTACCCCACACGCTGCCACTGAAGGATGCAATCCCACTCCACGATTGCTCCCATAACCATCTGACACGCCAGCAGCAATTATTTTTCTTCACTTAAATGCATTTTCTGTATAGGGAGAGATGGGACAATGCTCTGCGCACCCCTCCATTTCTGCTGTTAAACAAGCAGCAAAGCAGAGAGCTTGAACTGTGGAATTTTTGCTGCTGAGGTTATTCCCAGCGCCATTTGCCACACAAATTTAAGAGTTGGCAGCAACGTGCTCGAGCAGTAAAACTGAAAATGCCAGACAGCAGGCTGGCAGCAAACTGCAAAGTGAAGACAGCAATTTGACTGACAGCTTTAAATGTCGGTGAGCTCTGCTGTGTGGCGAGCAGTTCTGGCACTGCAGATTTTCAGGTGATGACTCCTGAAATGCCCATGGGGTACTCAAGCTCCTTTTCTATAAGCTTTGACACTCATGAGAAGAGACAAGCTGGAGGCTGCTTGGCTGCCTTCCTTCTCCCTCCCAGTCCCAGAACACAAAGATGAATTTATCAACCAAAGAGGAAGGTCAACAGTATTTTCACAGCTTTTGCTGATTTAAAGATACCGCAGCTTTTTTTAATGCCACTTTTTAATGGTTTCATCTCAATGCTTTGCTGGCATTATTGTAGAGTTAGTGATGCACTGCACTGTACAAAGTCATAAACAAGGGCGGAAGGATGTAGTCACAGAAAGCACCACTGTGACTATTGAATCACTGAGAACTCGAAGCTCAGAAAAATCAGTTTTCCCTATATGCTGCTTGTAACATAAGGGGGACAAGGAGCATCCTGTACTGAAGGGGCAGGGAGAGACATCTGATCTGAGCTGGCTAATATTCAGAAGCATGACATCAAAGTTCAGGGTTGTCTTTAGAAACCATAACACTCACCCAAAATGTGTGGCAGAGAGTTTTGACTGAAAGCACCTGAACTCCTTTGGTTTGCTTTTGTTGCAGAAAGTTTAATGGCCATTTGTTTTCCAGCCCTTTGTCTATATTTATAAAGCTAGGCAGTCCTCATCCCTCAGAGAGGGTCCTGTGACTGTAAAAGCCAAATCTGGGCCCACAACACTTGCTGCAGAAGCAGGCATTGACCTGCAGGGTCTGCCCAGCCCTCCTGGAGCTCTTCACCTTCACCAGCGGGCGAGGAGACACCACTGGGGATAAATCGGCTGGAGTTTGCTAGGAGTGAGGGCCTCTCGCAGATCCCCTGTCCCAGTGGTGACAGGCACCCCGATGCTCCTGAAAATGCTCTGAGTAGGAGAACAGGGTGCAAAGGAAAAAGGACAGCTGATCAGAGAGTGCTCTGATCCTTTCTATTCACATTTAAACTTGGTCAACCAAGAGCTACGGAAGCAAACCTACCTTCCAGCAAACATCTGAGCCCACTGTTCTTGGCTTCTGCAACAGTGACGCAGATGTGTGAGATGATCCCAAGGAGATTATCTCCCTGCTCCCAGAGGCACCCAGAGATGTAGCCCTTCCATTCCCTTTGCGCAGAGAGCACAACTGGATTTAAGAGATGTTTTATGGTTTGCTTGGGCCATTTCCAGCTTGCATTTCTACGATGTGAATACGCATTTGTGGGACTCCTGACCAACCATGTTCTCCACAGCCATATTCCTGTCAGATTTTATAAAAACCACTTGTGCAGTAAAAGTAGCAGTCTCACACATGCTATGTCATCTTCAGGTGCAACTCACTCCTCAGAAGAGTTCCCTCAAAATCTACAAACAGCTCAGGTCATGCACTCTAGTTTCAGAGCATGCTTAGACATGACTCGGGTTCAAGCAGTGACTATCGTCTCCATGGTCATTTCCATCTGCCCTTTCAGCAGCAAGGTGAGCCGGCACTCGGGGAAAAAGGTTATTATTCTTAGAA
Organism: Astur gentilis; assembly: GCF_929443795.1. Classification (NCBI taxonomy): domain Eukaryota; kingdom Metazoa; phylum Chordata; class Aves; order Accipitriformes; family Accipitridae; genus Astur; species Astur gentilis. Next base: position 14,943,198 of record NC_064885.1, read on the forward strand.
GGATCAGTTCTCCCACCTCCTTCCAGCAAAGAGCTGCACAAGTGCCTGGTCTGGCACAGTTCTGGGTAGCACACAGCCAGGAAGAAGGGGTGCAGTGAGATGGTGGGTGGGAGCTCACACCCACACTGCCACTGAAAAGCTGTTTGAGAAACTGGACCGTCACCTTTGGCAGCAGAGCCGTCTAATGCCAGTTCACTAATTATTTTCGAGCTGGCTCACTCCCCTAATGTGGTTTCTTGTGTGCTCTCATAAGTGTGTTGGCATGCTGTGCAGGGCAGTGTGAGGGCAGTGTGGGGGCAAGACGAGGCGGAGGGGGAGTGGGAGTTGTCGGGCTGGCTCTACAGCTGCAGACGTGTTGGAATCAGAGTGTGCCGCTGAAAAAAAAATCATTTCATAACTTTCAGAAGTGCGGATTTTTTCATAGGCTGCAATTCAGTAAGCAAATGCCAAAGAATAAGCAATCCCGGAGTGAACATCGCTATTGCTTTTTACATCATAAAGATCTATTTGTCAAAATAATAATTTTTCCTCATCTTGCATTACTCATGGGAGTGGATTTTTCCTTTACTCGAATTACATATGCTATCTGTTAGTCATTTGAAGCTGATCATAGGCAGTTCATCATTCTTGTTCAGCAGCCTTAAACGGCACAGGATAAAAACCTTTATTTTCTGACATGTTTTACAAGAGCTATTGCATTTGTACTGTGCCCAGCGTATACAAATTCCATTAGCATGTAATTCCCTAATTTGGTACAAGAGCTGATCAGGAACAGAAAAATACTGATAAAAACATATCAAATATATAGGGTGACTTTCATTCCATCAATCCTGAAAAGAAACTATGCTGGTGGATTTATTAAAAAGTATTCAAGCGCTTGAAATCACAAATTTAAGGAACTTCCACTTTTGTTTTTTCATTTTTTCTATTGGTCTATTATCTGTTGAAAAAGAACCTGAAAAATTAACACCAAAAGGTCAATCTCGATTAGCATGGATATGGCTAATGCAAACAGCACCAGTTCAAACAATGCCGAGTCCACTTTACTGCAGCAGAACCTATGGACAGACTTTAGTATGTTGCCCAGCTGGGGAACAGCTGAAAGGTTACGACCAAGCTATGATTTTGAAGCAGTAAAAGCAGCCCAGTCTGCTCCAGAGACCTAAGCAGCGTACACATGAGGCACTCTGCTCCACTCAGGATCAGTTTGGGGGATTATATGTAACTACTGCTGCCGGACAGTTTAAGTGCTGTTCTGGAAGCTATTACAGTGGCTCATTGCCACAAAATGGTGTTTTCTGCTTAGGACTTCTCACTTACTCTCTGTTCCTAACCTTTCATCTTCACTTAAATGTCCTTAATCTTCATTTAATCTTTGTTATTCCATGACACTAACCTCCTGATGTGGGATGTGAGGAAGGAGCGGGATTGAGAGGTGAAACAACTGGGCTGCAAGGGACATTTCCCCTGCAAAGTGGCATTGTCCTTTGCAGATCTGGGTGGAGAAGACAGTACTGGTTAAAATCCCTTTACCTCCTTGTACCTCCTTGTGCTCTTCTCCAGATCCTTTTTAAAATGTGATTTAAAAACCTACCAGATTTTCCACTCGGTTGTGACTTCAAAATCTAGAGTATTATGTGTGCCTGTAGTGCTGGTTCTGTAATCCACCCGTGTCTGCAATGATCAATAAACCCCTTTGAAGGATTTCTCTGCTTTTTTCCCTTTTCTCTCTTCCCCCAAACCTGTTATTTTATTCACCCCCCCTTGCAGTAAGTTGACTGCAGTCGGTCCACTCCAGCTCCTGCTGTGTTTAGGCTGCCTTCTCTCTGCTTCGCTAATTCTGTGGGGTTTTTTGTTCAGCGATGGGGAAGGTAAGAGGGAGCTTTCTGACCCACCTTAAGTCTAATGTTCTGCCTTTTTTGCATGTTTTTTGCTCCCTTTATAAGGGAGAGACCTATTACCCTGATCCCTTCAGGCCTCTTCCTGTGAATCTCACAGCATCGCACACTCTGCAGAAAGAAGCGTAATATTTTACTTTGATTATACGCAAATTGGCAGGATCCCAATTCCCATGTAAATGTATTCATACAATGTGTATTATTGACAAAAGGAACTGATAATAACGGTCTCTGCTGAGCACTGTGAGCAGTGGAAATTGCTCCTTATTTTGCCATTTCAGCTGTAACCAGTGACTAGCTCTTTCAACATGGCAAAGCACTAAAATTCAGATTGCAACAGCACAGTGCTGCTGCTGTGCCATTTCTATCTTGGTATAATGACAGTATATAAAACAAAGGAAAGAAATGCCAACAGAGCTCCTGCACAGGAGTGAAGAAGAGTCTGAAGAAAGAAGTATTCCACATATATGGTGGCCTTTGCCTCTTCACTCTTAATTTTGTAGTCTGCACAGTAAATTGAATACTTGTTCTATGCAAATGGCTATGAGGACAGCAAGCTGCTCTGATGAGATTAGCTTCTAATAATACAGCAATTTGCTACATAAATAACTTGCAAGTTCTCGATGTAACACTTTCTATGTTTTAGCTTGACATGATTGGGATGTAATTTTATGCTATTGTTTATTGAAGTGGCCCGGTTTGATTCCCTTTTACTGTGGATTGCTGTCTTGAGAATTCGTATTTGTTGGGTTAGATGTGTCTTGGCTGTTGCAAAATCCCTCACCCTGGTCAGATCACTGGACCAACGTGATGTCCCATGGTGGCTTCAGGAGCACTTGCCGTGGTGTCCACTCCAGTGAAACAGTGCTAGCGCTGGTGTGATCATATGGGAAAATCTCTGCAGGTGGAGATTGTAGGTAGGAGGAGCTTTCCTAAAAGTCCTCTCCAAAGGTCTTTTCCAGAATTTCTGCAGAAGCTCCTCTGTCAGCTTCGCACAAACAGTGCCCCAGGAGTACTCATCTCCTTCACTGGCTCTGGCAGTGTTTTGCAGACACTGGTGTTCCTCTTGCCTGGCTCTTCAGAGGGGCTGAAGAGGATGCTTCCCAAAGAGAAAACCGAGCCTCTGATGGAGCCTGCTTAAGTCTATGGTGGCATGCCTGTCTCCATGATGACAAAATTTTTTATTAGCTCTTACCAAACTACGGCATTTCCTGCCAACATCTAAGCAGTGATCCTGTCTGGTGTTGCTGAGCCTAGAGCAGTGACGGTTGCACAGAGGGAATGTCATGTGGGTGGAATAGCTGCCGGAGGGCTGCTATGAGGAGAGCATCCACTGAACAACAACATGGTCAAGCTTGCCATGACGCTAAGTTACGTTGGAGCAGTTACAGGAACAACTTGCTGCCCAGAGATGACTGCTGAGACATTTTCATACAAGTGGGGCTTTCCCAAGAACACCCGCAGAAGCTGCCCTTCCCTGCCACACACCACGCAGGAGGGGAAGGAGCAGAGGCCATTTCCAGGAGTCCTGACCACCTCTCTGGTGACACCAGGAGGTTAAAACAGGTTCTCCAAATGCCTCCCCCAAATCTGTCCTGCTCCTTCTACCCCATTTAACAGTTCTTCCTAACCAGGCTTGTGCTTGGTAGAGATCAGCTTCCGGACTACATAAAACTGTTGTCAGCAGCTATCACTGTTGCAAGTGGGGTAGCACCAAGAGAGGTGGCTCTGGTTGCCCTCCCAGCTACAGCAGTGAGGCTGCCTACTGCCAAGACTCCAGAGGAGGGTGTCCGTATGGGCAGTGCCATCTGCATGGGGATGTTAGCGAGTACCACTGTGGCCAACGGAGGAAGTAACCGCTGATAACTGTGACGGCAGACACCCCATAGGTGATGGTGGTGACAAGCACAAAGAACGGCATGGAGGTGTGACTGCGACTGGCAGCAGGGGCAGGTGCTGATCCTGGCAGCAACAATGACACTCAGGACTACTACCAGCAGCACTTCCTGTCATCATCAGCAGTGGCAGCTCCCAGCTCCTTCAAATTCCCTTGGCCGTGAATCACACACCAACAGCAATCCATAGCACGTCTGGGCAAGGTTCGGTTTAGTAGCCAGGATGCTCGGCAGTTCAAAGCACCTCTTTCTGAAGCGGCTGTGGGCATTGCAAGTAAGCTGTGATACCCTGCATGGAGGAATCACGGGTCACAGCAAAAGCCACTGATCAGAAGTGAGAGCTCTTCTGAAATGAGAAAATACACATATGGATTATGGGGAAGAATTGGCTTTCCTGGACCCTCCACAAAGCAATTAAGCGATAATAGGTTCATTATATAAAACACTGATATATAGAGCTGGGAAGAGAACGTGTGGCTACCATGTAGGGCAGACCTAACCAAAGATACTCTAGATATGAGCCCAAGCATACAAAGAGCTTTTTGGTCTCTTGTTCATATGGAGCTGAGAAGCGAGCAACAACCTGCCACCAGGAATTAATGGGCAAGTCGGACCTCATCACGGCTGAGTACAAGACAAGCTGAGAGCCTGGGGAGGTCGTGGTGGGGAGTTTCAATCTCTGCACCGGAGCCTTGAAAAATCTTTTAGATGACACTGCAGGGCTGCAAGCAGGAGGTGGACATGCGAGGGATTGTAGGTGATCCTACCCAGCCTTACAAGGCTGTGTGGTCCTAGACCTCAGTGGTTCTTTTGTTCTTCTTTTCAGGCTGCTACTTTAACACGCTTCACAAGTCTATATGCATTATTTAAGCTTCCTCCTTTTTAAAGACCGGGGAGGAGATCTGCCCAAGATTATTACTGATACTACTTGCAGTATTAAATTAGGGATTAAAATAGATTTTATTTAATTAACCTGAATGAAACAATCTTTTGCGCATGTTTCAGTCGCAAGAGAGGAGTCAGAGCAGACAGAGGAGGATGTGTATGTTTAAACTGGCTGAACTGTAATTTTGTCAGCAAACCTCTCTGTGGCACCTAGAGAAGATTCCTTAATCTATTTAGCCTGTGTCAGGGACAGGCTTGGCTGCCAACAGTGGGGCTGGGATTGTGCAGCTGGGCAGTTGAAAGTGTGCTCAGGTGTTTCCATATTCCACTGGAAGTGAAAGCAGCCTGGGATTTGGAGAACGAAAATACTGCAAAGCCGTGTACATTGCTGTTCCTCCTGTGACACCGAGGATTCGGATCCTGCAGCTGCCTTCACTGACACATGGCCCAAGCAGCCAAATCCTGTGTCTCAGCAGCCACCTCATGCCAGCTGTCCTGTGAACAGGTGCATACAGAAAAATCAAGAACTCCAAAAATTGCTTCAGCTGCTTCCAAGTGCTAAAAAACTCTAAAAACCTCAGTGCAACACCCACGCTCTGGCCTCCCAGCCAGAGGTCCCGGCTGGCTAGCTGTCCATGGGTGTGATGGCAGCCCAGCGCTGAGAAGAAAATGCAGAGGAATGATCTGCCCAACGTGTTTATCCCACATTTTCCTGAAAAGTGCATGCCCATCAATCCCAATAAATCCATCTCTTGGCCCTTTGCTTATCCAGAAGTGGGGGAACAAGAAAGGTAGGGAGCTCAATGCCACCCCATCTCCTCTCCCCAGCACAAGCCCATCACCACCACCATAATGGAGGGTTCAGTTCCAACGTATTTGAACCGCTGCACCAAAACACCAGCGTAAACAACTAAATAACCACAACCCTCTATCCTGCAGTTATTTCTGTTGCTGAATAAGGCAGAAACATGCAGAAAAACATTGGGAAACTCTGCATTAACCCCTTATTTTGGACTGCAAGCCTTTGCTAACCACACTGCTTCTCTGGGCCTTTTCATTGCAGCTACCCCCATTCAGCCACCAAAGCTGCGTTAAGCCCCTGAAGACACAAAATGGAGGCATAGCACAGCAATTTTACCCCGAATTGTGATGGAGGTCTGGCCTTGGGGCTCCTGGTGTCGGTGCAGTCAGCAGTGCTACCTGTATTTCTATGTATTAATATATAAGGTGGTGTAGAAATATGTGTATGTTTTATTTATGCACACTTCATATATAGATACAGATATAGGAGTATATATGCTCACGTGTGAAGTTAAGATATAAATATATATCCATAAAGGTGTAGCTATGCATATGAAACATTCTCTAATAAGATGTAACAAAAGGAATAATAAAACTTACATATATATATGAAGTAATTATATAAAACTGCACCTCGGAAGCCCCGGGGGGCGCCCAGCCTACCGCAGGCAAGACAGCTAAACTCAGGGTGGGCAAAGCCCGAGCAGCAGAGCCCGGGGGGGAGCTGCCCCCGCTCCCCGCCTCACGGCCTGCCCTTCCCGGGCGCCCTCCCGGCGGCAGGACGGGGAGGGGAAGGCTGGGCAGTGCCCCGCCGAGCTCCGGTGCCTGGGCCGGGCCCGGCCCGCCCGGGAGGAGCCTGCGTGGGCGGCGGGTCCCGCCCCTGGCGGCGGCGGCGGCGGCGGCGGCGGCGGCGCGGCCCGGCCATGAGGCTGACGCGGGCGGCCGTGCTGGCTCGGGCCAAGGCCGCCGCGCTCGATGGTGTCCGCCGCCTCAACTGCTGGTGGGCGCCGGCGGGCGCGACCTGGGGGCGGGCGGGCACGGGCAGGCCGCGACGGAGTGTGGGGGGGGGGCAGGCAGGGCTAGGTTGCAGGGGGGGGGGGGGGGGGGACGACGACGACAACGAGGCTCGTGGTGGGCCGTGGTAGAGCAGCTTTGGTGGGGGCGCGGGGGCTGTGCAGGCCGGGCGTGGGGGCAGCGGGTGGGCCGCTGGGCCCTGCCGTGCTGCCACTGACACCCCCCCTTGCTCTCCTCCCGCAGGGGCAGCCGCCTGACGGATGTAAGTACCGGGCAGCCCTCTCCCATCCTGACAGGACGAGCCAGCGAGCAGGAGTCCCACGGCTCCCGGTTGGGGCAGCCGTTGTCGAGCCCCGGCCCCGCACCCCAGTGGTGCTGCCGGAGAGAAGCCTTAGCCTGGGCTGGCAGCCGGAGCAGGGAAGGGGATGGGGTTGATGGGGCGCTGAGGAAGGCGCAGGCCTGGGTTTGGGCTGGCCCGCTGCCAGGGAGCTGCAGTGCTTTTCAGGATTGATTAGCATCTCATAACAAAAAAAAACAACAACACCAAAAAAAAAGGGTTCGATGTTGTTTCCAGAGAGCGCTTGGAAAATTCCTCTCTGAAACCCTGCACAGAGAGCAGGACCCCGAGTCCTACCTCATCTGGTTAGATGACGCCCTCTCGTTAGGAGAGGGCTCTCAGGGGTAAGAGAGATCCCTTCTTGTGTGCGGTGGCTAGAAAACCATCTTGGAGACTGCAGAGTTGCTGGAGCAGAAGAGCAGCGTGATGCTGGCTGGTGTCTGCGCTTCCACTCCTGGGCAGAGGAGCTGCTGACTCTGCACTGACTGTGGCAGCAAATCTCTCTGGTGGTGTTAAGCTTGGGTTAGACTGAAGCAAACCTAAATTCCTGTTATTGCTTTTATCTTGCTTGTTTGTGATTTAAATTGCTTTTATTTATGTATTTTTTTCTGGGAGTGCCAACTTGCTGTTTCTGTCTCTTCCTGCCCAGATATCGATATGCCGGGATTTGCCCAACATCGAGGTGATCACATTCAGGTGAATGTCAGGCTGCCAGCCTTGGAGGGGGGCAGGGAAATCGCCTTTCTTATGGGGCTGTGGCTTGGCCTTTGGTTTCTTACCACCTTTCCGTGGTTGTGTGTCTGAGCTGACTGGCTCTTCATGCCCAATTTCTCAAGCGGCAGAGATGCAGAAATGATTATTCTTCTGCTAGCTCCTCTGCGCCTTTCCCTTTGCTACTTGAGAAAATAATCCCTGTTTCGAGAAGTGTTAAAACCTCTTAGGATTGTTGCTCCGTAAGTCCTATTCTGTAGTTTGGATGGGGATCTTCTAGGCCTCTGTATGCGGCCAGTTTACAGAATGCTTGTTGAAATGCTTCGTGGATCTTGCAGAGCTTTTAATTTCCACAAGCCTCCCTGTAACACACCCATCTTTCCCCAGTCCTGTGGATCCCACAAAGCCAGTGCTATCTGCAAAATTGAGCTTTTTAGCTTGGAAATCTTAATGGGGTCTCCTTCAGTGTGTCTGAGGAACTGCTACAGAAAAGGGTGCAAGTGTGATGGGTGTTTGGAGGAAGGAAAGGCTGTTTGTCATCTTCAGCAGAGAGGAGAGCCTGCTTTTTTAATTCTTTGTTCTGTTGAAAAAGATGAAATGCTATAAGCCATAGGCCCCGAATGTCTCTTGCCATGCCATGCTGTGCTGGGGAGAGGCTCCTCAGTGAAGCTGTGGCAGGAGAGGGGGCTGGAAAGCTGCTGTGCCACAGGGGCTGTGCTCCCACCTGAACAGTACAGTGAGGGAGGGATGGGCTTGCTTGATCCTGTGATCTCTCTTCAGTGTGAATGGCATCTCGGACCTCGAGCCGCTGAATCAGTGCCAGAATCTGAGTGAACTCTATCTGAGGAAGAACAACATTGCAAGCCTAAATGAGCTCTTCTACCTCAAAAACTTACCCCGGCTGAGGGTCCTGTGGCTGTCAGAAAATCCCTGTTGTGGGTCGGACCCCCACCACTACCGAATGACAGTGCTGCGTAACCTACCCAGCCTGCAGAAGCTTGATAACCAAGGTGGGTGTTTGCAGGTAAACGAACAGCCCCAAGCCATGGGCAGGGTGAACTGGAAACCAGTGATGTCTTTGTTCCTCTCTTTAAGGCATCCTTTGACTCTTCCTTGAGTCAGGATGTGTTGGAGGTCGAGCGTCCCCTCTGCAAGATCTACCACTTCTAAGCTGTTTTCTCCCTTCCCTTCCCTGCAGAGCTAACACTAGTGGGACTGAGAGCGCTTCATTATAGCTGACACAGTACCACTAATTGGCGGTTTTTTAGAGCTCTCTCCTTTGCTGTGGCAAAACAAGGATTCTGTAATTGGATCTGCTGTTGTAAAAAAATGAGAAGCTTTTCTGTCTGATAGCAGTAATTTGGTGGCTTTTTGAGCCTTCTCCAGAGGCAAGAAATGGTAAAGCATGTTTGCATCCCTCCCTGTTATCTTTCCCACTTTGAGAGACTGGTGACAGCTGCCAGTGTTCTCCTGTGCAGGTTTTACTGCAGGAGGAGGATGAAAGCAAAAGGCCAGTACAAAGGATGATTTTTGGACCAGACCCTTGCAGTATGGCTCTGCACCAGCAGTACCTGCCCCATTACAGATGCTGTCTTCCTAGGCTGCTGGAGTTCATTGCAGCAGGCTTTTGTTTTGGCTTTTGCAGCTGTGACAGAGGAAGAACTGTCCCAGGCCCTGGTTGATGGCGAGGAGATCACGGCCCCACCAGCAAGGAGGAACGTGGAGAATGGCTGCCCTGAGTCCATTGAATCCAGTGCTGCTGAATCCACAACAGAGACTGAGAGTGAACTGCTGAACTTCAGTCTCGAGGAGACAAAGTGAGGGCTAGCTTGTGAGCTGTTAGGATTTCTGGGCTGAACTCGCATGTAGCATGAAAGGACCCAGCCAGCCACCCCTGATATTCCATGGGCCAGGCCTGCAGCTGGTGCAAATTTGACTGTGATGGAGCTGTGCTGGTTTAATAGCACCTGTGGGTCTTGTTCTGTATCTGCAAAACAGGCTCTTCTGTAGGTGGGTACTTACTCTCAAGTGTGTCAGCTGCATGTGCAGAGAGAGATGGATCCTCTCTGAAGTATGAGCTCCAGTCCATTCCTGCTTAGCTCTGCTTCTGTGACATGCTTTGACACAGGTCAGCGCTGTGGCATGTGTTGTTCAAGTGCAGTGTTACATGGTCTGCAGTCCCAGCTAGCATCAGGCATGGGTACCTGTTGTCCCAGGTGGGGCTGCGAGCAGACTCCTTGTGGCAGCATGCTCGTTTACATTTTATAGCTGTGAGGCTCTTGCTACATGTGGGAGTTTTGCTTGGGGTGTTGTGGTCTGTAGGCAGTGGTGATGTGTGAACAGGTGTGCCTTGAGTCCTTCAGCTAGGTGGTACTTCCGTGGTTGCCCATGATTAGAAAGTATTGGCCTGGCAGAGTAAGGTTCTCCCAGCTGGTCATCATAACATTTGTTCTTCCTCCCCTTCTTTAGCAAAATTCGAGAGGAGCTTGGTATGAAGCCTGTTCCGAGGGATAAGTTTTCCTCCTTTTCACCTCGAGAGACAGACTGCAACCGAAAGAGGAGAGTGAGTATCTTTAAAGACCAAATTGCTTTTCATCTTTAAGACATCATGCAATATAAAGAAAGCCTGATGGAGTTTGTCCTCTTGGTCTGTCTGTATACGAGCTCACGTGTGTCCCTGCGCTGTGGTTGCGCTAAGTTGGGCAGTGGCTGAAATGCAGCCAGTAGAGTGTTGGCCTGGCAGAGACTGCTGAACTGAAAGCTTAGGTGGTTCCTCAGCCCCCTCCATGGTGTAGCCTTGGATGAACCTCATGGATCTTGGCTGTTCAAGCTGAGAATTGCTGTCTGCTGGGTTCAGTGCCTTCAGTTGGTACAGGAAGGCCAGAATGAGATCTAGACCACGTTCTGCCTCATTCTGATACCAGTTACCTGCGATATCTCTTTCATTCATGTTTTAAGCATACTTGAGTGTATTGCTTTGCAGCAGCGTGAGTACTACCTGGCCTTCAGGAAAAGAAAACATTAAAGAAGGGGAAATGGCTACACATTGTAGCTGGGAGGTTCAGGTTGGATGTTAGGAAAAAGATTTTCCCTAGAAGGACAGATATTTAGAGAGGCTGTGGAATCTCTCCCTGGAGTTTTTCAAGACATGGTTTGACAGAGCCATGGTCTGGTGTTGGCAGTAGTTCTGCCTTGGTGGGAGTGTTGGGCTGGGAGGGCCTTCAAAGGTTCCTTCCAGCTCTTGCTTTTGCAATTCTACCAGCTCTTATTCCTCAGATCAGAAGGTTCGTGTCCTTTCCCATCCTCCACACGGATCAGGTGGTTCTTATCCTTTCCCATCCTACATGCAGTCACGCTGGAGAGAGAGGGCAGCTGCTCTTGAATATGCTTTTCCTTAGAGAAGCTAGCTGGGAGGGTGGCCAAGGAGCCAGAGGCATGCGGGCAGTCTGTGCAGGACTGGGTGGACGGGTTTGTCCTGCATTCCAGTTAGCTACACGCAGTCTCTGCCCATGTTTGCCCCAAGGGCTTGGTTGTTCTGTACCTGTAGCTGCAGATGTCCATTGCAAACTGCTGGTGGTGGTGGTGGTAGTGGAGTTCCTAGAAAGAGCAGCTCTTTGAAAATCAAGTGTCCTTTCCTGGGCTGGTGTTAACATGCTTGTATAAAGCAGTGTCTGTCTCGTCCCGACAGAACAATGTCCTGAATGCCATCCTGCTTCTTATGAAGGAACTGGATGCAGAGAGTCTGGAGATCATCCAGCAGACGGTGGGGAGGAGGCTCCAGGCCTTGCAGAAGAAGGAGCTGCAGGAGGAGTGATGGTGCCCATTACAAACATCCCTGGAGCACCCCCCAGACCCAGACTTGCAGCACCATTCTGTCTACACATGCCTGGCTGCAGCCAAAGCCTTGGTGCTCCTGCTGCGCTTCCTTTGTGGAGGGACTGGGAAGGGGTGCTGCTGGCCGCCCCTGTAGCTCCTGACATCACCCCTGGCTGTGCATATCATGCTGGGGCTGGCAGCACCTGACCCAGCTCTCGGGAGCTTTCCTGCTTGCATAGCAGGCTCCGTTAACGTTTGTATCTCGTGTCACTGGGGCTGTTTGATGGGAGCTGCAGACGAATCAGCAACGCAAAAGTGAGCAGGGCTGCAGTGAGAGGTGCTGCTGTGCTGTGCAATCAAAGGGGGATGGCAAAGCCTGCTGACAGCTGGAAAGGTCGCTCCTTGTTGGTGGCTCCCTGTCAGATTTGCCCTTGGCCAGCCTGTCTTTGTGTGTAGCAGACTTGAAAGGCAGTTTCTGCCACAAAGATTTGTTTTTGTGAAGTCTGTCAGGGAGACACTGCCTGAAATGATCACCAAGAACTGTCTGGTGCAGATTTGTGAAGGTCAATGTCAAATTCTTAATTTATCTTCACCTCCTGACTTCTTCTGGTCCTTGTTAGCGCATGCAGCATCTGACTTGGTGGTCAGGTGGCCCGAAGAAAAGCTCAGTGCAACCTAGGTGAAACAGAAATTACTTTCTCCCACATCCTGAATGCTCAGCTGTATTCTTACCCCCACATGCCCCTGCAGGCATTAGAGCAGCTTAAGGAAACTGAATGTCAGAGTAAAAAGCTCCTGTGCGTTTTGCAGTTAGGAGAAAACAAGCCAAGTGTTAACAGCTTGTGCATACATCAGGGGTGGCATTTCTTGTTAGCTGAAAAAGCTGCATTTACTAAGATTTTGTAGAGCTGTTAAATACAAACTAAAATGTTGTGACATACCAAATAAAACCAATTATCCCTCTAGGATGTGTAAGTTGTGGCTGGGGTTCAGCAAACATAGTGAGAACAACTGACTCTGGGCATTGCTCCATTACGTCTGGTTCAGGGCTTGCATTGTTAACCCTGCTGGAGCAGGAGGAGGGCTGTGGGCCCCTGCGCCTTCCCGCTTCACTGGACCCATGACATGGCTCGCCCGCCTCCGGTGCTGGTTGATACTGCACTGGGCTGCTGCAGGGGCTGCTTTTCAAGGCGCTGTGCTATTTGGGAACCTTCTTGCAGCCACAAGCGCAGGAAGCCGAAGCGATGATGAGCAAAGCTGGCTTGCTCGTGTGGAGGTGCAAAGCCTGCTGGGGCAGGAGGATGGCCCCTGAGATGTAGGACACGAACCCCCTGTGCCACTGCGGACCCCAGTGCCATGCAGGGCAGTGTGGCCTTTCCATGTCCCCACTCTCCCCATTTGTAGTACAGGTGTACGAGCCCCTGCATGCCAGGTCATGCGGCTAGGAAGGAACAAGGAACGCTCCTCAGGGATGGTGACAGCCCTGTGTCCACAAGCCTGTTTACTTGACCTTGGTGGGAGGGGGGACAGTTTGACACTCGTAGATTGGGTGAAGATTGCTGATGCCTTTAACTCCTCACATGACCTAGTTCTTGCCTTTTGCATTAAACCCAGCTGCATTTAAATGGCCAGTGTGATTTATAATAGACCAGACTTCCCTTGACAGCCAGGGCCCAAGAGACTTAACCTGTCATCTTGTTTATATCTTGCCCTTGTGCTGAGTGCAAGTCCTCTCCCAGGCTCTTTCGGCAGCCTGCTCGGTGGCAGAAGTTGCACCTGGCTGCCTTGTCAGGGAATGGGGGAGAGCTGCAGTTTGGGTATGCCAAACCCCCCAGCTTTGCTGGGAGGAGAGTGATCAAAGCAAGCATCATCATTTGTCGTCAGAGCTGGTTTGTGGTGAAGCTGGTTAATGGACCAATCGCTGTGGCCTGAGGCTGCTCCCCTCTCCAACTGGAGAAGTTGGGCTGTTAATCCCCGATGGCACGACAGTCCCTGAGCAGAGCTTGCCACCTAGGTGCCATGCTCGTCATAATTGGCTGGTGCCGGTGGTCCCACTGCCAGGCAAGCTGTCCTTGATGCTCCCGACCGCTCCTTGCAGGGTGACCCTGCGGCATCCCACTCGCTTTTGGCACAGCCCCGGGGGAGGCTGGCCCCTTTGGCTCACACCTCTTCACTCTGGGGACCTGGCAGCCTTTCTGCTGTGAGATGCTCATGGCTTTTTGCTTTGCCTTCCCTCTGGGTACAAGGGGAAGCCAGGGCTGGGCTGGATGTACCGGGAGCCTGGGTGCACAGTCACCATGTCCCCTCCTGCTCATCCTTGCAGGGCACGGGGTGGTTACCCCCCATGGAATGCAGGGGCTGTGCCTGTTCATCTCCCCCCAGGAATTTGGCACTCCAGGATTGTTTTTTTTTTGGGTGGAAATGAGGTGTTAGGGCTGCAGTGATCCCTGTTCCCAAGTGCATGCAAACGTACAGCTGGTCTGAGCGTGGGGACACCCCCTTCCCCATTCTCACCCTAAACCTGGCTGCTGGAGGGCTGCTGTGCCATGCCAGCCCCTCTGGTGTCCTGCCTGCTGCCGAGACTGCCAGGCTGGAGAAAAGGCGTTCTGGAGAGGAGCCGAATGCCCAGGGCCTGCCAGCTGCACCCGGGCATGAGGCTCCACCTGGGCTATGGTACAACTGCAGGGCTTTTTGGCATGACTTGCTTTTGCCCTGACCTGCCTCAGTGGGGGATATGGAGGGGGAGGGCAGACATTTCCCAGTCATGGAAAATGCCAATGGCTGTCTGCCCGCAGGCACAGATCCAGCATGATTCATGTTCAAACCATCCTCAGGGACTCCCAGAGGCCAACGGTAAGGCAGGTGTGTGGGACCACCGTGATGTGGCAGTCCGTGGCTGATTGGGGTGGGTCTCACTTGGGAGCTGGTTGGGGATCCTTGATAGCAGCACATGGGATGGTGGAAGAGCCCATTTCCCACCCACTGCCTTCCCACCATTGGGATGAGCAGCTAGGTCTGTGCCTGGGGTCCCCAGAGCAGATACTTGTCCAGGAATAGCAGCGATGCTGCCTCCGTAAGCAAGGTCTGCTATTTCTCTATGTGTCCAACTCTAGCAGGGAAGATAAAATAATCTTCCTCCAAAGCCTAAAACAAGTAATGTGGCCAGCTAGAGGAAAAGCACTGAAATCAAGGGGGACTTGTCACTTGAGGACAACTCCAAGGAGGTGAAGAAACAACTGCACGTTCAACCCAAACGACTGTGACACGTCCTCATGCTGGCAATATCCCAGAGGCTGGAGCCATCAGCCGAAAGCCCAGGAGGAAAGCAGCCTGGGAAAGGGGCTACGCGCAGCCGTCTGGCATCGGCCGAGCGTGGCGGAGCTCAGCCAAGCCCAAGTGCTGCACGCGGGAGCCGGCACACTTGGCAGCCGCCCTGAGAAACTGCCTTAACAAACAAACACATTGCCTTGATAAATCACTTCTGCACTTTCTTTGAAGGTGGGAACCAAAACAAGGGAGAAGCAATTTTTCTCTGGGATTGCGAAGTCTGCCCGCAGAAGGATGCTGACCTTGCACCCACTGCTGCCCAACCAGGGAGAGGGCGCCCGTGATTCCACTCTCCCAGGCTTTGAGGATACATTAAGCAGATCCTGGCCCAGCATTAATCTGGCTCTGGCAAACCATCTGGCTTTGCTCACCCCCATCCTAATCCCAGGTCTGTCCCTGCATTCCTCCCCGTGGGGACTCGGTGTGCAATGATCACTCTCCAGCAAGGCAGGTTTGGCTCCAGCAGGTTTTATCTCTAGAGGAGGAGAGCAGCGCCGCGAACGGTACAAGATTTGGGTGGTCACAGAGCAGCCATGAGATGATGGGCATGGCCCCGTCGGCGGCACCCGGGGCCACACAGTGACAGTCGCAGCCAAGCGTCATGCGAGGTGGCCGGGGAAGAAGGGCTTGCCAAGGACTGGTGCTCTGCGCTGAGCCCTTGAGACACCCCACCGAGCAAACGCCATGGGAGGATAGAGCTTTACCAGGGCTCACGGGGCAGCCAAAAGCCCTCGGGACCAGCCCTTACCCGCTCTGGGATGGTGCCGCATCCTCCTCAGCTCCCCTCCCACACGCAGGGCGGGCAACTAAAAGCAGCAGTTGGCTCAGGCGGTCAAGCCGCTAATAAGGAATCAAGATACCCCATCATTAAATAATAGGAATAAACTGTTAAGGGATGATGAAGGGTCTGGGCTGTGCAGCTGGGCTCTAGCAACATCTCTTTTCTGCATCTGCACAGGGACCAGATCCTGGACCAGCGATTTGGGGCAGGATTGTGCTGTTTTGGGAGCTGGGATCAGGCTCTGCCTGCTTTAAGGGGTCGATGGCAAAGCTACAAGGCTACTGAGAACAGGGGGGGACCCAGTGCTCTCCGAGCAGCACGTGGGGATGGAGTGGACGCAGAGGGGGACTACAGCTCAGGCTGGTGGAACTAGAAGCCCTTCTCAATACTGAGCGTGCGGCGGGTGACGTGCTCCATCTTCCCTGAGATATACTCGGTCAGGCTGATCTGGTAGTTGGCGAGCATCTTCAGCATCAGCCGCAGGTTCAGCCACCACTGCTCCTGGGGCAGCCTGTGCCTGTGCAGGGGGGGGATGCGGCTCTCAAGTGACCCTGGGGATGACCCAGGAAGGTCCCCCCAGAACCTGGTGAACCGCTGGGGCATGGAGACAGGGACTTACTCGAAATCAGTGACTTTCTTGAGCTCTGTCACAGGGCTGAAGGCTACCACCTTCTTCCTGAGCCCGATCACGCAGGCAGAGTCACCTGAGTTGGCAAACACGCGCCCTGGGAGGGGGACACAGCCGACCATGGCCACCTTGCTGGGGGCCAAGTGGTCGAGCCGGGAGCAGCAGGGGCTGCGGAGTGCCACCAGCCTCCCGCCTCCCACCCCACCACGGGACCCCCAGCCCTCGGCTCACCCTTGCGGTAGACCTCCTGCAGCTTCTCTGACATCCACAGCACTGCCTTCACTCCCAGCTTGGTCCCATAGTTGCGGTCAAAGGGGGTTGGGGCTCCTCCCTGGGGGCAGAGAAATGGTGATGTCAAGCCCACCCGGCTCCTGGGAACAGTGGTTGCCCGTATGGCCCCATCCCCGTACCTGCTGGAGGTGGCCCAGGACATTAATCCTGCAGTCGAAGATACCTTTGCCCTCGGAGGAGTAGAGGTTGTAGAGGAACTCTGTGGTGTAGTGCTCGTGGCACTTCTCGTTGCTGGGGGAGCAGAGGGAAGGGATTGGGGGGCTACTCCTTAATCTGGCATCCCCAGGGGGTCCCTCCATGCTCCCCTAAACACCTTTTTTTTTGCTGTTTTGTAGTCCTGAGGCCCAGAGCCCCAGCCCATCTTCCCAGCAGGACCCTGGGGCCAGGGTGGGGATACCAGCAGAGGCATCTAGCGCAGGACTGTCCCCCTGGCTGAGCATGGCATCCCCAGGCGGGATGCCATGCACCCACCATGCTGAACCCCACTGCACCCAGGGACCCTCTCTGACCACAGGAAGGGCTCAGCTCTGGCCTCGCTCCCCGCCACGGGTCTGGGTTTTTCAGCAAATGTCCCCAAGGGTCCCCAACTCACCGCAGCACCAGCCCTCTCTGGATATCCGTCTTCATTTTGTCGGTCAAGTGCTCCACATTGGCCTGCAAGATGAACACCAGGATGCTGGCAGCCATCCTGGGTCCCTCTGGTCCTCTCGTTCAGATGCAAGTGCCACTAACATCAATCCAGTGGCTTCGTGGGTCTTGGCCATATTCCTCCAAATCCCGCCCTGCCCCAGAGCCCTCCCTTTCCCAGTTTTCCTTCTTATTTTACCCAAAATGATGCTGCCAGAAAGCAGCTGCTGTCCCACTCACCTTCAGGTCATGGATAGTGAAGGGATCTTCATAGACGTAGGCGGCGTCAGCGCCCACCGCGATGCCAGTAACGGTCGACAGGTACCCGCAGTAGCCCCCCATCGTCTCCACAATGAAGACGCGGCGCTTGGTGCCCGAGGCTGACTGCTTGATGCGGTCACAACTCTGTGCCGGGAGAAGGGGAGGTCACACCAGGAAAACCCATCTTTGCTGCCTGGGATGGGATGCTGGTTCATTCCCACATGTCATCCCAAAACATGATGGGAGCTGGTGGAGCGGGATGACCCTGTGAGCTGTCCCTCCCAACCCTGTCCCTCACCTCCATGGCTGCGTTGACGGCCGTGTCTGAGCCCAGACTGAAGTCGGTCCCAGGCACGTTGTTGCTGATGGTGGCAGGGATGACGCACATGATGATGCAGAGCTCCTCGTACTGCCCGCGGGCCTCCACCAGCTGCAGCACCCCCTCGTATGCCTGCAAGCAGCCGAGGGCTGGGGAGATGCTGGCCCCGAGGCTGGATCCACATCCCAAAAGGGATGGCTTGGGGTGCCTGCACCGCCTGGGATGCTGACAGCCTGCCCCGGCCCCCACCAAAACAGGGCTAAGGGTTCCCCCGCACCTCGAACCCCCCGATGACCAGCAGCCCCTGGATGTTGAATTTCCGCACATTCTCCACGATCTTTTCCATGCAGGTCTTGGGCAGAGTCCTGCGGTGGCAAAGGGTAGAAGAGACCACGGGGTAAGCATGGGGTCCCCACAATCCCAGGGGACAGCAGCGTCCCCTCTGCTACATCCCCTCGCCCCCCTGGTGCTGTGCTTACCGCTTGGTGCCCAGCATGGACCCGCCGCGTCCCAGCCAGCCTGCCACGTCGTGCCAGCCC
Organism: Astur gentilis; assembly: GCF_929443795.1. NCBI lineage: Eukaryota > Metazoa > Chordata > Aves > Accipitriformes > Accipitridae > Astur > Astur gentilis. The sequence goes on from NC_064885.1 coordinate 14,961,328, forward strand.
ACCTCACGGATCTGCAAGCAGCAGTGCTCGATTTTGGGGCGGGGGAGCACCCCCCCCCCTCCAAGCCCAAACCCATCCCCCTGGGAAACCCATGGCACCCAGGCTCACTGTCCCCCCTCACCTGCCCCTTGGACAAGCCCTCGAAGCCGTCGCTCACTACGTAGACAGTGTGTCCCTGGCAGATGCCGATCCGCACGGCCGACCTGACGGCAGCATTCATGCCGGCGGCAGGGGCACCCACATTCAGGATGGCGAAGCTGAAGGGGCTCTGCAGGGACAGGGATGGGGACAGCACGTTGGTACGTGTCCCCAAGGTGGAGACAGTGTCCCCTGCCAATCCCCATCCCTCCTCACCTTCTCCTGTGCAGGTTTCTGGTGCGCCAGCAGCTTGTAGATGTTCCAGTTGTTCTCAAAGCTCCTGCAAGGACAAGGCAGCATGGCCCCAAGGCACACCTGGACCCTGGGGTGTTGCGGCCTGGGGGAATGTCCTCCCGGCTGCAGGAGCCGCTGGTCTGCCCCTTCGAGGAGAAGCCCCCATCCCAGCATGTCCTTTTGGCCACCCCATAGGGATGTCTCCCCCCATCCCAGTCCCCGCTCCTCACCTCCCACGGAGCTGGATGGCCTCCTCAAACCTCTTCTCATCCATGGCCTTCTGCACATCCTTCGTCTTGGGGTGGGGAGAGAGATGCAGCACCATGACACCCAGGTTTGCAGGGAGGGGAGCAGGACCCCCACCCAGCGGGCTGGCATGCCTGATCCCCCCCCAACCCTGGTACTCACCACCTGGACGCACTCCATGAGCGGCAGCCGCACCGACTGGTTCCCCGAGAGGCTCACCACGCAGGCGGGGGTGTCCGGCGTGGCCTCCAGCAGCGCCATCACCGCCTCCATCCCCATCTTGCTGCTCTGCAAAGGGAAAGGGGCACCCACCGCCCCCCTGACACCGGGGCCACCCATGCCAGCCAGGTGGGATGCTCCCCTAGGCTCACATAGGGATGGTCCCACGGGCTTGGAAACCAGTACAGCTGCTTGCATGCCTGCTTTACAGTCAGAGAGCTGCTGCTTTTATTTAAAAACCCATGAAATCTGCAGCAAACGAGGGGAAATGGGCTCTGCCCGGCACAGCGGGCCCAAGACCACAGGAACCGTCTGAGCCTCATCCCAATGGGCAAGTCCTTTGCAACGGGCAGAAGCAGGGTTGCCAGCTGCCTGCTCCTTTCTGCAGGGTGACCCCCTCCTTGAATCCCCCCCAGGACCTACCAGCACGCGGTCAAAGGCTGACGGGGTCCCTCCACGTTGCACGTGGCCGAGGACGGTGACCCGCGTGTCGAAGCCCAAGCGTTGCACCACCAGCTGCAGGGAAGAGCGAACGTCACGCCGAGGACCCGCCGGCCACCGCAGGTGCCAGAGCAGGTGCCGGAGTGGGCGCTTACGTCCTTCACGTAGTTGGAGGAAATGGGTTTGCCGCTGCGATCGATGGCGCCCTCCGCGATGATGATGATGTTGAGCCGCGACCCTCTGCTGCGCGTCTGGCACGATGGGGAGGAAAACAGCCACCGTGGCTTAGCCAAAACTCACCGGTGGCCAAGTCTGAGCATCCTTCCTCCCGCTACCCGCTGTTGGCTGCTGCCTGGGGGGGTGGCTCAGGTTCTGGGTGGCCAAGCCCCCGAGCCAGCACTGCCCCTGGCACGCAAGGGCTGGATTTGCGCTCGGCTGAGTGCCCCATTTCACAGGGACAATGGTGGGAGCTCCCGAAGCTTCGCAGGGACCAGGCACCGGCCGCGGGGCTCAGCCCGGGTGCCTGCGGGGACTCTCTGGGGAGAAAAGGGGGATGGGATTGTAGAACCCCATCTCGTCCCCGCCTCACCTCCCCGAGCCTCTCGCACATGAGGTCTTCCCAGCCGTCCTCTGGAGGGGATTCAGGGATGAAGAGCCAGTCGGCGCCTGAAGCCAAGCCAGACACCAGTGCCAGGTACCTGGGGGGGACACGGCGGTGGCAGCACCAGTCCCGAAACGTGGCATCCCGTCCCACTGATGGGCTTCCCCACGCGTGGGGTCTTACCCGCAGTGGCGACCCATCACCTCCAGCACGAACGTCCGCTGGTGGCTGCAAGGACATGGGTGGGAGAAGGAGGGTGGGTGTGATGCCCAGGGTGGATCCAGCACCTGGCACCCACCCCCCAGCCCGCTCACCTCTGTGCTGTGGTGGTGATGGCATCGATCACCTCCATGATGCGGTGCAGCGCTGAGTCAGTGCCGATGGTCATGTCAGTGCCACAGAAGTCGTTGTCGATGGAGCCCACCAGCCCCACGATGTTCAGGCGGCAGTTTTCTCGTGCCACCTCCTCACTGATCTGCCCTGTGGGGGGGGATGGCCATGTCACCAGCCATTTTAGGGTGCTCCTGTCCCCCCGCCAGTATCAGGCCGGATCCTGCAGCGGAGGAGCCCAGCCGTCCCTGGGGGTCACAGTGATGGAGTGGACCTCTGGACCTCAACATGCCTTGAATGCTTTCAGCTCTACCCACCCAGGGGTTTTGGGAGGGGGGTTCACCCACCATCTTGGACCAGCTCCTCCAGCAGCCCACCCCACTCAGAACGGAAGATGTCGGCGCCCGTCAGGCTGCCATCCCCGCCGATGACGCAGAGGTTGGTGATGCCGTGTTCCACCAGGTTACGGGCGGCCCGCAGCCGGCCTGCACGGGTGGTGAAGGCTTTGCAGCGGGCGCTGCCAATCACCGTCCCGCCCTGGAGAGAGAGGAGGGGAGTACACAGCTCGTCACGCAGGTTTGGGTGGGATTTGGGGGTCCCACGGCTGCACCGGTGATCCTCACCAGCTGGATGATGTTGGAGACGCTGAGCCAGTTGGCTTGCTTGATGTTGTCTCCCCCTTCCACCAGCCCCTCGTAACCCTGCGGAGAAGTGGGGGGTGGAGGTGAGGGGTACCCCGGCACGGGGGGGGGGGGGGGGCATTCCCCCCTGCCTGTGATGGGGGGGGGGGGGTACCCCAACCTCATAGATGAGGAAGACCTTGGCTCCCACGTATATCCCCATGCGGGTGACGGCGCGGACGGCGGCGTTCATCCCTGGAAAGGTGAGACGTGAGCCGGGATGGCCCCGAGGGACCCCGTGCCCCACAGGGGACCGGGTCCTATAGGTGACCTCGAAGTGTCCCCTCGAGTGGGGGGAGGGGTAGGGCCCACGCAGGCAGAGACCAGGGAAACTCAGTGCACGGGTGGGAACTGCAGATGAGCAACCGCCCGAGAGCAAGACATATTAGAAATAGCTGCTTATCCCCGGGTGGGGGGGACCCCACCGTGGGGCTTCCCCCGTGGGGCCCGTGACATCCCACGGAGGGTGCTCCGGGGGGGGGGGGGATGGGGATGGGGATGGGGATGGGGAAGCGCCGCGGGTGGGACGCACCGACCCTACCCCCGTGGGGTGGAAACACGAGGGAGGGGTGTCCCCCGCCTGCCCGCTCCCCCGCCCCGGGCGCCCGGGCAGGAGAGTGGGCCGCGTTCCCGCTGCGCGCCCGCAGGCCCCCGCGGAGCCGGGCGGACACGGACACGCAGCCCCCACGGGGCGGGACTGGGGCCGAGCTGCCCCCCCGCCCTTCCTCCTCCTCCTCCTCCTTCACCCTCCCGCCGGACCCCACCTTGCGCGTCGCCGCCGCTGGTGAGGACGGCGATGGCCATGCCGGCCCCCGCCATCCGCAGCCGCTCCAGCTCCGCCGCCGCCGCCATCGTTGCGCTCCCGGCACCGGCGCCGCCGGCCACGCCCCCACCCCCGCGGAGACACGCCTCGCCGGCGGCCACGCCCCGCCACCCCGGGAGGTCACGCCCCTCCCCGCCTGGCCACGCCTCTTCCCGCAGTCGTGACGCGCCATACCGTGCCATACCATGCTCTACCGTGCCATACCGTGCCATACCGTCCCATGGCAGGCGCTGCCGTGTCCGTACATGCCGCCCCAGGCTGTGCCAGGGGGACGAGCTGGATATTTTAGTATAAACTTTGTATTCTTTAAATTTTCGTCTCTCATTGGTTTAGGTGTCATTAAAAACCAAACGTACGGAGCAAGCCCAGCCAGGGGTTTCTCGGTCCCAACCCCCACCCCCACCCCCCACCCCACCCCATTTCGGGGGCTGCGGGGACGCTGCATCCCAAGGGTCGCATCCTTCTGGGGATTGGGGTCTCACTAGACCAGCACTTGCCGAGACCACCGGCGCTGGACGTCTGCCCCGGGCCCCGACGGGTACAGCGGGGTGCTGCGAGGCTGCTTCCCCCCATCCCTCCCTTCTCTTCCTGGAGCTGTCCCCCCGCCGCCCTGGCCTCGGGGATGGGGCCCCTGCCCAGCCAACAAATGGGAAACTGAGGCAGGCACTGTCTACTTGCTCCCCCACCGGCTGGAGCGGTGCCGTACGGTCCCGCAAGCCCTGGGCTGAGCTCAGAGCCTCAGCCCGCATCACCAGCCCTGGGTGCTGCAGGGCCCGGCACCCCCGGCATGTCCGGCAGGGAAGGGGTGTGGGTGGCTCTGGCTAAGGAAATGGGAGAGACCTGGCCGGACTCCCACTCTCCTCCTCCCGCAGCCCCACCTCCCCGGTCCTGCTTAATTCCTGCCAGGCCAGCTGTGGGGCCACCATTCCAGTCCCCATCCCTGTCCCCAGGATGCTCCGGTTGCTGCTGCTCTGTGGGGCTCTGGGCTGTGGGGCGGACCAGGCAGGTAAGTCAAGGACACGGTGATGGTGGGGTTGGAGAGGCTTGGGGTTGGCATGGAGGGAACATACGGCTTACGGGGATGGAGGAGCAGCGGGTGATGTCCAGTGTCTCTCACAGCCCCGCTCGCCTTCACCATGCTGCAACAGACCCACGTCTCCAAAGGCAGCTCTGTCTTCTGGGGGAATGCCAGCCTGGACGGGCAGCTCAGCCATCTCCTGGAGGGGCTTAATGTCACCCAGGTGCTGCCACTGGAGCCCCCGGACATCTGGGCCAGGCGGCAGCAGGACGTGATCACCTACCTGTCCTACTTTGGCCAGCTGGTGAAGCTCTTCAGCAAGGAGAGGCCTATAGACTGTGAGTGGTAGTCCGGGGGGCATGGGGATGGGTCCCACTGGGGAAGGGGAGCCCCCCTGCACTGCCTGTGCACAGGGACAGCTCTCTGGGGACACCTGGGCAAAGGGACGGAGACATGGCCACATACAAAACCTTGCCCTGGGCGAAAGGAGCCCTTCTGCAGAGCTGGGAATTTCTTACGTGGAGCCCACCCCGGGAACAGGGTGATGCTCCACCTCCTGCTGTCCCTCGGGAAAAGGGCTGGGGGCTGCAGCCTGGGGGAAAAATGAGGTGTAGGCAGCCTGCCTGAACCCTGCCTGCACCCTACCTGCATCCTGCCTGTACCCTGCCTGCATCCTGCCTTCACCCCACCTGCACCCTGCCTGCACCCGGCAGCCTTTGCGGGAGGTGTGGGATGCTGATGGCAATGGTTTTGTGTTCCTGCCTGCATTGCTCCGCAAGCCTGCGTTACCTCTGATATTCCTGCCCAGGGTGTGTTTTACCTTCGTTTTCCTTCTTGCCCCCAAACCAGTTTTGCTCCGGCTTTGCATTTCTTTACCAGGGCCTTGGGGAGCACTTTCTCACCTTGGGGTCTCTGGTGTGAGCCCCACACCTCCCCTCGCCCCACACTCCCTGTGCCGCATCCTTCCGTGAGAGCGATGAATAGCTCGCTCTGCGCGGAAAAACCTCCCGTCTCTATAAAACTGAAGCTGTGCTGTATGCAGATAAGGGAAGGAAAAATAAGCCTGGCCACCTGGCCATTGGAAAGGTTGTGGCTGCAGCTAAACTGAGCGAAAACAAAGCTGTGGGTGGGTCGGGTGGCACAAGGCCGAGACCTTGCAAACTCAGTACATGGCTTGATGCTGGTGATGGCAATGGGCTACAAAGGGTGGGAGCGTGCTGACCCTACCCCCCCCCCTCTGCCCCCCATAGACACCCAGAGCCTGGGCTGCCACCTGGGCTGCCGCCTCTTCCCCAACGGCACGACCCACAGCTTCTACGAGGTGACTCTCAACGGGACAGCTTTCCTCACCTTCCACGTCCCCAATGCCACCTGGGAGCGGCGCTGGCCTGGCAGTGACCCAGTGGCCACCTTTGCCGAGCGGGAGCTGATGAAGTACCCCAAGACAACCCAGGACCTCCAGCATTTCCTCAACACCACCTGCGTTGGCATCCTGCGGGCTCAGAGCGCTAGGATGGGTCCGTGCCAGTGCTGGGGTAGGGGGATACAGTGGCATGGTGAGGGGTGACCCCAGTCGTCACTTCCATCCCTCTCGCCTCTTGCAGGAAAACAGAGCAGCCGGTCGCATGCCCCGCTGGTGTTGGGCCTCATCCTGGGGACCTTTGCCTTGCTGGGCATGGCCATGGGGATCTTCTTGTGCACAGGAGGGAGCTGCTAGTGGAGCCGGCAGCCATCCCACATCACCCCGTGGAGGCAGGGGACGGACCCATCATCACGTCGTGGAGGCAGGGACCAAGTTCGTGCCCTGCAATGGATGTATCTCCCCAGCGCCGCAGGCTTTGCTCCCAAAGGACACCGGTGGATTCCCTGCCTGGTCCCAGCTGGGTTGACCCCCCCCCAGCAGCAGCACCTTGCCCCAGGGATGGTCCCCATGCTAGGCCGGCAGGATGCACTGAGACTTAACACAGAAATACACTTGGCATCGATGGAAAAAAATGGGGAAAAGGGGTGTGGGCAGAAAGCGGCAGGAGAAACAGCTAAGCTAGCATTAAAATATGGCATTGAAACCCTCATTTATCCCTGTTCCAGGGGTCATAAATGCCCAGGTGGGAGGATGTCACACCTTTGTGGCACTGCTTACAGATGTCATGTAATAAAACCACCCATCAGTTTTCACAGCACATTTGGTTCCTCTCATTTCGCCCCAGCAGCACTGGGGCTGCAGATCCATCATGGGGGGCAGGCACAGAGTGGGGGGGCTGCGGTTGTCAGTGCTGGGTGGGTTTGTCAGTGTTGCCAGACCCTGTGTTGGACCCCGGACCATGCACTGAGTTTGCAAGGCCTCTGGAGAGAGGCTGGTGGGGTTTGCATCTCCTGAGCTTATTTCAATCTGCTGGTGGCTTTGGTTTGACTCAATTAAGTCATTTTTCCAATGGCCGAGTGGCAACGCTTTATTGATTTTTCATTTCCTCATCTTTGTATGAGACACCAAGGTTGAGAACTGACAGCTGTAACAGGACAGGTTTTCTGAGCAGATTAACGCGTTCACCATTCTCCTGTAAGGGTGCTGCCCAGAGGGATGCGGGAGTGTGGGGACGCCAGGCCAGGGGCAGGTGTGGGGCAATGCGCAGGGGATCCCAAGGCAAGAAACCGCTCCCCAAGGACCAGCTAAAGAAACGCAGAGCTGTATTACTAGTACTGTCCAGCAGCATTCATTGCTTTATTTTACTTTTCTGCAATCTAGCTCTGAGCTAAAAACAGCTCTTTGACTGCTTAGACTTCAATTATATTAATAATAAATTCTTGGCTGCATTTCCCTTTCGCCCATAGCAAGATTTTGAGCATGACGCCCGTTGCCTCCACTGCCCTGAGGGCAGGAAGGGCTGGGGATGAGCCAGGAGCTGGCTTGAGCCATCAAAAGAGAGGACAGCACAGGGGCAAGGAGCTTTCCTGGATTAACTTCCAGCTCATTCCTTTCTAAATTCCCTTCCCTGTGGCTCAAAGCTAGCAAGAAAGTGTGGGCACGGGGGAAGATGGGAAAAGAGATGCAGGACAGAAAGGGGATGGGAAGATGACATAGTGGCTGTCCTTAAGGCGGGACAGAGGAGGAGGTCTCCAAAAACCACATCTCATCACCCTGGCCACCAGTCATCACCACCCCGCCCCACCCCACCCCCCCCCCCCACCCCCCCGGCAGCCCCCGCCTTCACCAGGCTCCCAGGGCAGGAGCCAGGGTGCTTTCCCACCCTTCAGCAGGCTCCTTTGCAAAAGGGAAATGGCAGCCAAGGGGTCGGAGGATCCAAAACAAGGATGAGGCACACGAACGTCATTGCTTGGCCTCTAAAGAAGCACCCTTGGCGGGAGCTCTGCTACAGGCTGAGCACTGCCTGTCCCCGCTGCCGGTATCAGGGGATGTGAAGCTGATGTTGAAGATCAAATGCTGTAGGTTTGCTTCCCATGAAGGGATAAAAACACTTGTAGCCAGCTTCCAGCTAGGAGAAACCACTGCATTCATGGCTCTGCTTTGGTTTTTGGACTTGAGGCATCTCTGCTGCCCGCATGTGGAGGTAGATGTTGCACTGTGGTCCCAAGACCCAGAGTGATTCTGATGCCAAGTCCTGCCCCAGGGCTGCAGCTCCCTGCTCCAGCTGGGAGGGCAGAGCACAGATCCCACAGGAGAGCGATGCCCCAAGGCTGCGATGGCGTGTCGGACACACCGGAATGGCACCTGGGACAGACCCGGGCTGGAGAAACTGGGGAGGTCTGGAACAACAGGGCTCATTTTGCTTTATGCTTCTGAAATGCATCATCTTTTGGACAGATGAGGAAGTCTCTGCTTTAAACAGCTCTGGAAAAGCCTTTTTCCTGCCACTGGGCCCCCCGTGCATATCGGTCGCAGCAGGAGAACATTCCAGAAAGGAGCTGACTTTGCTGCTGGTCTCTTGAGTCTCTGCCAGCGATCAGAAGGGTATGGGGCAGCACCCAGCAGTGGGGACCCCCCCAAAATGGCAGGATCCCAAGAAACAGGAACCATGCCTGCAGGCAACATGCCCAAAACTGCCACCCCCAACCCCATGGCCACCTCCCTGGTGGTGACCAGCACCAATGCCACGGTGGCCAAGAGCAGAGGGATTGTGGCAATAGCATCCGCCCCCAGCACATTGTAGCCCCCAAATTTCTCTTCCTTGTCCTCAGACCGCCTCATCACAGGGCCACCAATGTCTGGCCTGGTGAAGTGTGCTGGCGACATGTGGCCTGGTTACCCCAGCCCACAAGTAGGGCTCCCTCCCCACCACCACTCCAACAGGCACCATCTCTCCAGCAGCTGGTAGCCACATCCATGGCCGATCCTCTCCCAAATTTGGCTATTCCGCCCTTGGTCACAGCTTAGGACAGGCGCCAACACTTAACCGCATATCCTGTCAACCGAGGGTTGTTTTTAATTTGTCCTTGGGTTGTTTTTTTTCTTCTTTGATTTCTGCAAGAAGGCGAACAAACCTGCATGCAGACCTTTGGAAGCTTTAACCAACTCCCCCCCCCCCCCGCCCCCACAGCATCTGCCCCAAAGCAAACCAGCCTGGTTATCCGCACTGATTGCCACATGAGGCTTTGCTTTCCATGCGCTGCATGGTTTCCATCACTCAGCTCTGCTATCGCTGGCTTGGATAAGGGTTGAGATAAGACGCCCAACCTCGAACCTTGCTCCAGTGAGTAAGACGATCCCGATGTGCTGGGAACCGGTTTTCCCCTTTGCCCACGTCCCATGGGTGCTTCAGAGCTGCAGGCACATTCCCTTCCTGCCTAGCAGGGACACACAGTCCCCCAGGCTGCCTTTTGGACATCAGCTCCCACTGCAAGGTCAGCATCCCTGATGATGTCCTTCGGAATCTTCTGGCTGCTCACACAGCATCATTGGCTCTGTACTCCAGGCAGCAGCCATGGTGTCCTGCCCCTCCCCAGGGGCAAAGGGCTGGATGGTTCCAGGAGCTGCCCAAAAACCACAGCGGTGGGGTGCTGTGCCTGCTTGGATAGGGATGAGGAAGGCAGCAGCTGGGGGGAAAAAAAATGAGGCTGATGGGATCAGTGCTTATCAGGAAAACAGGTAGCACCAGATTTAAATCTGGAAGAAGGGATTATCCTTGTAAACACCCCTTATGCACTCAGTGCCTGTACTGGTGTCATCATCACTTTTCTGGACTAAACAAGCTCCGTTCTTCTGAATTCCCCCAGAGGTCACATTGTCACAGCCTCAGATGTTTTCATTTCTGGCATCACCAGCTTTGGGACATCCTTTTTAAGCTTGGGGGGTGCACTGGGATGAGGGGAGTTGCAACATGTGGAGCCTCTGGCCAGCCCTCCCTGAGCAAGGGATGCTTTTTTAGGGCAACAGTTTTGGGGGTGGAGGCTGTCGAGTATCTGCTTTCTAGCAGCCTCCTGCTCCCACACAAGAGAGCGCAGGTCCCTGGAAATATTTAACATGAGAGGAAAGGGCTGTGCTGGCGAGTCCCTCCTCGGAGGGCATACAGGTGACCAGAACCCCTCACTGCCCTCTTCCCTTTCCTCTCCCCTCCTAGGTCAGCATGCCTGACCAAGCCAGAGGAAACAGGAGGAGAAAGCTGGCTGCTAGCCACAGTTAACACTGAGCAGGGCTATACAGCAGTCAGGATGAAGGGAGGCTCCTGGGCAGTGGGATACCACCAGTCCCACCACACATCCTACCCTGCCCCAGCCAGGCTGTCCCCTCCCTGGGGACCGCTTCAGCTTGAGCAAGCCATCCCTTGCAAGATGCCCCACCACTGCTCATGCAATGCTGCTCATCAGCCTGGTGGTGCAGGAGCAGAGATGGGGGCTGCTATCTAGAAAACACATTAAAGACTCCAGACAGACGTGGTCTTCAGACATTTGAGCAGATAGATTCAGGAACATTGCAAAGCTATGTGTCTTCAGAGCAATTTTATCCTGGCACCAGTCACTTCTCCCCTCCTATCTCTGCTGCCCATCTCTCGGAAGCAGAAAAGTTTAGATATAGATAAGTACTTTAGAATAACAAGCTCTTTGGAAAACAAAACAAAACAACCAAAACCAAGCCAGCCTGCGCTGTACTCACAGAGAAGTTTCCATGGAGAAGAAACCATTAGGGAACACTTTCACCCCCTGCCTGGACTTGGGGAGGAGGGGATGCTCTGTGCAAGCAGTGCCACTTGCTGTGGCAAGAATTAAGACAGCAGCGGTCCTCTGCATGGCTGAAGCCATCAGGAACAAACCACGCCCTTGGGCCAGACTGCTCCCCAGGACCCACGTACCTAATGCTGAAACTCCCATGTGCAGCCCCAAAACTTCCACCATCTGGTCTGGGATGGGCAATGTGACTTTAGATGCAGCAAACCCATAGTGCGGGGGCACGGGAGAAGGAGACAAGGCTGCTAGGGCATGATGCTTTCTGGAAAAGCAGATCTGAACCCTGAAAACATCTGAAAAGCAAGTTTTTTCACCCCCATCCTCTATCTGCTATGGAGTCCTCACCCCAACTGCTCCTTCACTTCTCCTGGGATGGGAGGGATCCAACTAAAGGGTGGTAACACAGTGCTGATGGAGGCAACAGTATCTTAAAGCTGAGCCTGTGGTAAGGCCTCAGAGGAACACACAGAACTTCTGGGGGTGATCAAAACCATTCACCGCAGAAATAAGTCAGGATCCCATTTTAGCCAGGCAAGGTCCATATGCTTGTTTAAACACCACCTTCTCAAAATAGCAAGGACTTCTAGAAACATGTTTCAAGGACAAGCGTTTTGCTAGAAGGATTGAACAACATGCCTATATCTAAACCCTCAACAATCCTTGACTTGTGCAAGGATTTAGGGTAAAAGGGGACCAGTTTTTTTTTTTAATTTGATCCAATTTGGGAACACCAGCATTGCTTAGAAGGGGCTGGAAATTAAGCCTGTGCATTACAAGATTCCCAGCTCAGAGGTTCACACCTTCAGGATGCTTGCATGGTCCCAAACGAAGAAGAGGCAATGTGAACACCTAAAGCTCCTAAGAAGCATATGAGGTAAAGGAGTCCATGTGCACTGTGACTGACTCACACCAGCTAAATGTTACTGAAATAGGGGACACAGGATGTCTCCAACACTGAACAGCTTCCACATCCCCCCCAGCCAGACACCTTAGGACCCTTGGAGAGAAAAACCTCCCTATGATCCTAGAAGCAGCACAACTTTCCCAAGGCAAGCAGACCAAAACCAAAACAAGTGGAAGTATTTGAACCAGACCCTGGCAAGCACTAATGTACGCTGCTGCCTGGAGAGAAAGCATGAAAACCCTGGAAGCTTTGTCTGAAAGTGGGAAAGGTAGAAGATCCCAGCTCTGCACACACCCCACAGCAAGAAGGGAAAAGGAAAATGGAAGGAAGCAGGGTTGCTTGGTATGATTAGGGGCTTGCTTTTCTGTTTTTCTTCTCACCCTTGTAAATGCTGGGGCTTTGCAGCTATTGTTGCTGTTCTACATAGCACTGGCTTTTCGGAGTACAGACCCACAATGAAAAAAACCAAACCCCAACCAGCCAACCACAGGAAGGAAAAGAATTAGCAGGGAAAGGAAAAGCAGCAGCAGGAACAAGTACTCTTGCCTGAAATAAATGCACTGCCTGCTGCTAGGGGTGCAGGTAGGAGAGGTTATATCAACTTCTCCTGTGGAGAGGCTGACTTGGTGTGAAGTCCTGGCTTTTTGGCTTTATTGCTACAGGTGAGCACTGGCAGCATGGTTGTGCACCAGTGGAACAGGAAGGCAGAAGGGCAATCATCAAACAGACCCTCAAGGGGCTAGGACAACAGCAACCAGCCCCATACACAGGGATAGCAAAAGGAGAGTTTCTCTGAAGTTTGAGGTTTCTTAAAAATCTAAGCTAAGGGGGGAAGCAGGGGTAGAACTGCCTACAGACACCTGGAAAAAACTGGTCATCAAGTAGGCAGACACTCAAAGTAGCAGCCTCAGCTGGGATTAACGGCTTGCTTTTACAGATTTTGAGGAAGATGAGCATTGAGACCAAGTGCTTGGCATCCCAAGCTTGTCTTGCCCCTGTCTCTCAGCTGTTCCTGAAGCCCCTGCTTTGCTCTGCCAAGGCAAACGTACAAAGGATCCAACAGGAAACCTTCCCGGTGCTGCTGCTTCCGCTGAGTCAGCTCCTGCTGGAGTTTAAGGGCAGCGCACAAGGGCTGGGCCAGAGCTCTCTCCACCTTTCTGAGCTCAGAGCTGAGCTATTTAAAGTTCACAATGAAGAAAAAAAATCCTGAACCCCCCAAAACTACCTTGAGTCTCCTGCTACTGCTCCCCAGCAAACATTTGCATGTAGAAAAAACAGATTCCATCCACTTCCCAGGCAGGGTATGAGGTATAAGGCAGCAGCTGTAAGGATCCCACTTCATAGCCCTGAAGAGCCCAGAGGGAAGGAGCAGAACACCTTCCTACATGAACAACCAACTCATTTCTCTTGTTGCCCATGTCCCTGTCACAGTAAAGCACAAGTCTGACTGACACAGGCAGCTCCGAGAAATTGTTTAGGTACCACTCCTGAAGAACATGTGGAGATGAGTTTCTGATGGGGATGCTTAAAGCAGCAGGGTCTTCACAACAGATACCAGAGCAGAACTGGTACCTTCCTGACAGGTTACAAGGCCCTTAGTTCAAATAAAGCAGCAACAGAGCTTTTGCTGGTATTAGCAGCTGTAGTTTCAGCCTCATAGCTTAGATGACTGAAGGGACCATTCCTTGTTAGTCCAACAACTTGCAGCTGTCCTAGGGCAAGGGCTGCTGAAATACATAACCAGGTAGTTTTTGCCATTCCAACAGAAACATCTTTATTTCTGTGCTGTTAGCTTTACCTATCCTCACAGAGGACAGAGTGCAGGAGGTAAGTGAGCTTTTCAGACAAGCTACTGGTTACATTTGGGGGCAGTGAGGAAGAACCAAGGTCACGAGGAGCCATTCCCATTACTTTCCAAAATCCCACCATGGCAGTCTGAGGAGTCTTTGCTAAGCTGTTGTGACTTCAAATTTAAAACCAAGCATTAACTTTTGGCACAAGCAGACTACGTGGTAGTTAAGAGCCTCTTTCCTCCCTGCTTTCCCAACCATGTGTCGGGCCTAACATAGTCTATAAGGCTCTCCTGCCAGTCCACTCCCAACAACACCTGTACTCCTGCCCCAGAAACGCAGATTCTGAAGCAATACCACACTCCAGACTCAGAGGGGAAGGGCTGGGATTAAAAAAAACCCCCCAAAATCCAGAAACTCAGACACTGACACAAAGGACATAAAAAGCAGGAGAAACTACGAAAATATGTTGAGATGGTCAAGAAAAGTCACATGAAAATATATTTAAAAACCAGAAATTCCAATCTGTGTGGAATTTAAAACTCCTTTCCCCACCTTTTTTTCCTGCTCAAGGAGTCTCTTTGTTGTTCCAGGATATGGAACATGATAGGCAGCACCAGTTATGTCCTGAAAAGGGTAGTATTTCCCCCGACTCATCTGAGCACTTCCACCATTTACAAAGAAATAATTATATATACCTCAGCAATTGCCCCACCCTCCCTCTTTTCCATTCTACAGCGGGCAGGAGAAAGGACTGCAAACAAATCTGACTTTTCATTTTCAGTTAAGTCCAATTTTTCCACACATCAATATCCCTGCAATCCATTGTACACCTTCTGCACCGATCCTTGTTTCAATAACTGTTTGAGACCTGCAAGAGAAAGGAAAGCGTTAGTGCACAGCACAAACAGGAGGAGGACTCTGCATTTGTGGTTCCTGCTGCATTTACACATCTGGCTTGTAGGCCCGGTGGCACCAGCCTTTCAAGGCTGAGCCCATGTATCTGAATAATGCAAACACTGGTACTCTAAAAGCATCATTAAAAAAATAAAGGAAAAATCCCCCCAAACTCAGTGGTGCAACAGCTTTACTCCTGCTCCTTCAGCATTCCTACAAGAGGAAACAGGACTTAGGTTAGTGATGCTGTAACAGTGCTTTCATGCACTCTTGGGACCACACAAGGCCAGTGGTTCCAGGGACAAAGCCTCCCCTGCTACAAACTCAAAGCCCGGCACACCACCTCAAGATCGTCACAGTTCTGTAAGGGATAAAGCTGACCCCCAGAGCTGCTTTGCTGTTGAAGCTGACAACAGCTTTGTCATCTTGGGTACAACGCAACAACAAACAACTTGCTGAGTATTTCTGGAGTCGAATTCATCTAGCTCATCTCTCTCCCCGGGCTCTCTCTACAGCCTGAGAAATCTGCTAGCAGCAAGCTTGGGAGGGCTACACTTGAGTCCTTCTGGACTTGCCAGCTACAGAAATCCACATGAGTAATTAGAAAGCACAGGTTTTCACACTGGTATGTGGTGCCTGGGGACACTACTGTCCACTAGAAGTAGTCCCTGAAGGCAAGTAAGAGGAGCAAACTCCTATCTGGGGGCTTAAGTATCCTACTGAAGACCTGAAAATCTTAAGTCTTTTTGAAACCCACAGTTTCACAAAGGAATCTAGATGACTTTTCAAATGCCATCTTCTGCACCCCTGAAAGCCCATTCATAAAACATTTCAAAGAACTGCCTGCTCTGAGGTCCTGTCAGTATCAAATTCTTACCAGAGCAGGATAAGAGAAGAGTGAGTCAGCCCTTAAAACCATAATAGCTCATCTACTGGGGTCAGCATGGTCAGGGAAAGACTGGCAGGTCTTCACTGCTATTTAAAGAGCAAGTCCCCACAAAACAGAGGAAGGAGACTGTCAAGAATGGATGTGTTGCACTGCTTCGCCAGAGATAATTGGAGGGGATTCCCTTTTTAAAGTCAGCCTGGTAACACACTGCTAGGACTACCACTGCCCTGGACATGGCGCCCCTCAGGGAATGGCAGCATCTCTGTTCTGATCAGCAACAGAAATCACTGAGCCTGAGGAGGGTCTGTCAGGACCCAAAACAGAGAGGAAAACTCCCCACTACATGGGTAACTTTCAAATAATAATAAAAAAAATTAAGATAAACTGCTATAATTCTGCTGTTGGGTGTCCCCCAAACAGCATCAGCCTTGCAACAAAGCATACGAGCAGACGTCTCTGTTCCCAGGATATCCTTAAAGGTGTGTGAGCAATTTTGACAAACACAGAGGCTTCTGTCACTGCTCTTCGTCCAGTTTCTTCACAAACTGCCAAGAGCAACAGCTAGAAAAACCTCACGTCTGTTTGAGAAGTGCTGTCACTTTACAAAGCTTCAAGAAGGGCAGCAGAGCCTGGAATGAGACTTCATGCTGATGCAGTCACTGTGCTCCACAACCCTCACTGGGCACAAAACATTTGCAACAAGCAGGAAAGCACAGGGGGTCAAAACAGGTTCACTCAAAGCACAGCCCAGAGGCATGGACTTCACAGCCCAAACACCTGCAGAGAGAACCACAGAACACCAGTCAACCCTGAAGCTGCAGCTCCCAACTGGGCTTCACGTGGTAGCTAGCCCAGCATTGTCAACACAGCAGTAAGTGCCATAGGGCTGAGAAAAGCCCACCCAAGGCTTGGCTTCCCTCTACAAACTTGAAGAGTCCAGGAAAGCTGCACATTTGGCTCATTCCACGAGGGCAGCTGCCAGAGTCCACTAAAAGGGCACCTTCAAAAGAAGTATGTATGATAGACAAGACCAGCAGAAGTTCTGCGGGTGGGGATTTTCTGAAGAGCTGCACTGGTACATGCCAGGAGCTTCTTTGCCTTGTAGCGAGGATGGGGCCTACTCTGATGCCTTACGCAGAGCAGCAGAACCTACCCGCAGAGGCTGCTGAAGCAAAGAGGAATTTCCAGCTAGAAGTACAGTATTTACCCTCCTGCCAATTCTAAGATTTCTACACCGTTCACCAAGTTTCCATTTGAGCACTGAAGCTGAGAAGCAGGTCTCTCCTACAAAATATCTGCATTGCACCCTTCTTCCCTATATGACCGCAAAGCACTTTGGGTAGAAGGAGATGTAGAGAGGAACAATCCTTTTCTTGATGCTGCATGACACTGTTTACCCTAGACAGCAGAGGGATTTTCACAAGTCTTGCCTCCAAGAAAGTGGAAACAGGGGCTGGAAAACTGCTTGTGATCCCACTCCAGCAAAGGCAAAGCAGACAGAGGCTAAGCGCAGCAAGTCTTTCAGTTCAGACAGATGGCCAGCTACAAAACAAAGCACCTGCAAACTTGCCAAGTGCTACATCCCAGCAGTGGCACATCCCAGCCTAATCTTGTTCCCTACAACTGCAGCAGCCAAGCTCACTTGCCCTGTGAATAAGTTCCATTTCCCTTTGAAGCATCAGCCAACTGTGATATGTTGTACAAGGGGCACAGGGAAAGGAAAGCCCCTCCTGACCACTGCAGGCCATGGGTTCAGTTGTGCCAACTTCTTATCAGCTTTGGTGAGAGGTCTGTGCAGCCTGCTGCCATGACAGAGCTTTAAAACACGCACCTTCCCGCTGTTCATTTGTCAGCTGCTCTTTGGGGAACTCCACATCAAATGTTATTATTAGTGAGCCTTTGATATTATTGTTATCAAAATTTGGAAGACCTTCTCCTTTCTTCCACAGTTTGGCCCCAGGTTTCGTAATTTTATCCCGAGCAACGTGAACCTAGAGATGAAAAAAATTTCAGAACATTACTAGTGTTCTAGTACCCCAATACTCCCAATGCCCATTCCAAAGCACTGGAAAGCTTCAAATGGTATTGATCCCTTGCCAAAGTCGGTGACATTCAAGGGGTCCAGGCAGTATTACTGCCAGGACACATGCCAGAACTAACACCACCCAAGACGGCACATGCAATAACTGCTGCGACAGCCTGGAATTGAGACCCACACTCTGCACCCCTTGTACAGGGCCTGTTTTGGCTCCATGGGAATTGGCCTGGAAGGCTCTAGCAGAGGGGATACTGTATACAACCAGCAGCTGCACAGACCCCAAGCAAGCTAACCCTCAGCACAGGAGACCTGCAGTTAAATTTTGTTTACACACAGCAAGAAAGCAAACCATTGCCTCACCTTGTGCCCGTCTAAGTGGGCAATATCCATTTCAAAGCCTGTAAGTGCCTCGACCAACGAGATTGTCACATTTGTGTACAAGTCATCTCCTCTTCTTTCAAAGACTGGGTGCCTGTGGAAATAAGAGACATTTTCTCCTTCCCCATAGGGGAAATAGGTCCTCTAGCTTCCTCCCCTCTATTTGTGAGTTTGGAGAATTCACAAGTCAGAGAGGAAGTGAAGAATGAATGAACTTTAGCTTCATTTTCCTGTGCTCGAGGTATGTACTACTAAATAACCTTTCTATTTCTAGTGCAATGAGTGGTGAGGCGTGTCAAGAAGTTGTGACTCACAAAACAATGTTCTTAGTAGTGCACTTCCTTACAACAGAGAGATAGTATATTTATGGAAAAAGGAGGTATTTTTGCGATTCACACAGGAGCTACTAATGCATGCCAGAATTCAAGCCAAACAAAATAAAAGTGGAATTATCGCAGCATCTTAATGGTGAATCCAGCTACTCTAGCATCATCAGTGTTGAACATCCTGCACAGCCCTGAGTACCAGACCCCTAGCTGCACCAACTCTGGTGAAGGGCAAGCTACATGCTAACCAAATGGGCAACATTAGCCAGAAAGTTGTTTGCAAGCTTCCTTTACAGCAACCAGAAAGAATGGTCTAACTAGGCCAGTTACTTACTTAAGAACTTTTATTCGGAAGCGCAAATCACCTGGCTCCCCATCCACATGGGGTTCACCTGTGAAAAACAGAGCTCTGTTTAAAGGAGGTAGTTACTAACAACTGAATAAACAAGCAGCCTATTAAACACAATAGAGATTTGCAGCTCACATGTTAAAGGAAAAAACCCAACTAGTTGATCTTTACATGACTAAAACCTTGCTTACACATAACTGTTATTAAAGAGCCTAGGACTTTCTGAGTATTGCCTCAATGAGCTCACACCTCTGCTGTTCTGAAAGACTTGCCTGCATGTTAATGATGTCCTGTCCTTGTTAAAGGACTTCATCTCCTTGGACAGAGGGGATTCCCTCAAATACTCAAGCCTTGAACAGATGGTCCTACTCAAAAGTTATCTGAAACATCAGATTTAGAGTTTTTTTGTGTGTGTGTGTGTGCCCCCAGTACCAGCAAAGGGACTGGAACTCAGAGCATTATCCAGACTTGGCAAAGAGTATCCTCCTGGATTTCAGCAGCATGCAGAGGACACAGCACTTAAAGCCACATGTGCTGATCAGTTACCCAGAGCTGGGCTTGGACACTTTCACTGCCATGAAGACCAGTCTCGCATCACAGAAAAGGAGCAAGTCAAAGCTGAGCAGCAGGGCAGCGCCCATTTACGTACCTTCACCAATGAAGGGATACTCCATACCATCCCTCACGCCTGGCTCTATTTCCACTTCTAGTGTTCGCTCCTCATTCACAAGCCTGCAAAGGGAAGGAGCAAGCAAGCGCTAGGTTTTCAACAGTAGGTGGTAGCACCTATTTACGTTACTGGGGTAACAAGACCCCCACAAGTTAACACATACTCTCTCCTTGCTCACATCTAAAACTGGAGGGCAAGTGCTGCCTTTGCTGTGTGCTGATACTCATCCAGAAAAGAAGGCAAAGTTAAGCTCCTAAATGCACAGTCAGCATCTGGATGTGTGACTGCAACACAGTATTCCACGTCCAGCTGTTCCCAGCTGGAAACTGTGGCCCTCCCAGACTTTGTTTATTCAGATTTAGTTGTGGAACTTCCACTGTAGTACGACTGATTGTTCAAGGAATAAGAGGCTGAAAGAGAAAATTGGGGAGCTCTACATCTAATAGAGCTGGCCATCTCTACTGTAAGAATAAAGACTGGCTCCTTGGAAATGAGAAACCTGCATTAAGTTTTTTCCAAATTCCCCAGGTCTTACTGGTAGTACAGACACTTTCCTCCATCTAGTGGTAGGTTTTTGAATAAACATCCAATAGCAGTAATGAGCGTAAAACTCACTTGACATTTGGACATTCATCACAAACAACTTCTTGAGTCATCTGGAAACGTCCAGGACCCAACTGGGTGGTCCTCATCTCCTGCCGGCAATTGCATTTCCGTTTGCCAGGTGCCTGTCTTGCCACTGGCTTGTTCCTGACAACCTGCATGGAAGATGAAGAGGTTGATACCAGCACACAGGCCAGCACTCTTGGGTCTCCACAAGGGTCTGGATTTCTCAAACAGTCTGAACACAACTTGGTTTTGTGTGCTGCCTCCACAGTAGCTCCAAATGGCCTCAGCAAAACATTCTGACAACAGTTTTCACCTTGTATCTCTTGCTAATCACACATTAAATACCAGAAAAACCTGCTCTGACACAACTATTACCATCTCCTTTTTTTCCTGCACACCTTTCTAAATAAGAAAGGTAACACTACGATGAAATACCTGACACTGTGGTTACAACAGCTTCCTTGTCCCACACAACTGACAAAATTCTCTGGAGTTCCCTATTTACCCAGGCACTTGCAACACAAATACAATCAATGCAATTTCTAATGCACAGAATAGCAGGGATTGTCAGCACCAGAAATGTAGTTTGCTTTAAAAAAAGATAAAATTAAAAGGCCACCATACATTTGCCAAGTATGCAGTCCAGAAATTTGCAGTGACATGTTTGGCCATTTAAAGAGGCTATGAAAAATCCTGAAAATAGTTTTGCACGGATTGCAAAATTAATTTGAGGCTTATGAATGGGCCCTCAAACATCACTAAATTCTACAGAGAGACCACTTACACCTTTTCCAACCTAGCTACTGCAATAAAAAAGCTATAGCTAGTCACTGACAGCCAAGAAATAAGCTGTTATCACAAGAAGCATCCCTTTATCGAGAAATTGCCAGACAGCAAAGATGAATAAATGTATTGTTAGCTACTAGCAAATAGCATCACAACATCCTCCACTGTCACTGCCAGATACTAAGAAAACGAGCATCTATTTTAGTTCTATTCTTTGGGAGAAGATATCATTTTAAGCAGTGGCCAGGCCAGGCATCTCAAACCTGATAACACACAGGAGAGACTGACAGGCAAGCAGTCAAACTTACTTCTACGAAGTTTCCTGAATACACCTCCTCCAGTGTAACCTCCAGGTCCACAATGATATCACTTCCTCGGGGAATGTTCCTGTCTTGTTGGCGAGGGTTACCTCCAAACATGAATCCAAAGTCCCCAAAGAAGCTGGAGTAAAGCACATCAATTAGTTCAGGAAGGAATTCTGATCAAACGAAGCTTTGACGAAGACAGCCACCCAAGGCAGCAGCAAGGTGCTGCTTGGCAAATGCTTCTGGTCCCCTAGAGAACAGCCTCCTCACAGTACAAAAGCACCATAGTAAATCCAGATACCTCTTTTTGCTCTTCCAGGACACAAGCTAATGCCTTCGAACAAAGCACTCCCTTTGGAAGAGTTTTCTGTACTAAAGAATTAAAGCTTTGGAGCAGGAGTTGAATGCCAACACCTCAAAATCTGACCACTGCCTAAAGGAAGTCCTCTCCTCTGAGTAGCACTCCATCTCTGGCACTGCAAGTCAGTACTAACAGGCTGGTTTTCAGTAGTCTGAGGACAAGGGGGATGAGAAAAAAGTTTCCTAGCAAGTCTACATATTTTTTCCTCAAAACAGACCAGCGGACAGTGTGAGTTCTCACTTAGGATTATATGAGGTGAGCAACTTCAGGAACTGTTTTAGTAAATTTGTGCCTAGCAGAACCAAAGGGGCCTTAAACATAAAATCAGGTTCTGCCTGAGCAACATGCCTTCAGATTTTAATGATCCAAATTCTACAGTTGCTCTGAAATGTACCGTAAGTCACAATAGCATTACTTTGCAAAAGAAAGAGTGACCCCCAAAGGGCATGCATGATCTGTGACAACAGGTTAAACATCAATCACATACCAGATAACACAAGAAAGTTCCTACATGTTTAATGCAACTGCAGCACCTTACAAATCACCCATACTGGTTACACAGCTCACCAAGTGAGGAAGAGCAGCCCACGTGGGAAGACAGCACTGGTTCCTACTCACTGCTCTTGAAGCAAGGACTGATGCAAGACAGACAACTGAAAACTGCACATGGGATACCCACTGTAAATATATTTCTTCAAATCCTCAACTGTCATTTCAGATCAGTACCTCTGTACTGGGTAACATAGAAACATGCACAAGCATCACAAAATTAGAGCACCAACTGTAGAATAGCCTGAAGTGGCAAAATCCCCTTACTGTGAGAATATGTCTCCATGGGAGCTCTGGTGCCCATCCTTCAATCCCTCCTCACCATATGCATCATACTGCTTCCTCTTCTCCTCATCTGACAGCACCTGGCAAAGGGATGCAAGCAGACAAGACATTCACCCACAGCCGAGCTGAGTTATTTAAACAAGGCTCTGAGAGGAAGCTCACCAGTACTCTTCACTGAGAGACAAGCAGCAGTGCTTACATTACAGAAGCACTGGCTAGAACTTGCTTACTGAACTAGGAAAGTTAAACATTTACCAGTTAAACCCATAAAAAGTACGGTTAGTTTATTAAAACAACAGAAGCAAACCAGAAAATATAAACAATGCTGAGTTTACCTTAAGGATTAAAAAAAAGACCAGAAGGAATAATTCAAATCAGTTCCTACAAAGCAGGACACACTAATACCACCCCTGTTTCTCAGTTTGTTCTTCAAGCACACAGAATGTGTATTTCTTTGGCTACTATTTCTTAACAATTAGCAATGATGGCAAGTTTGCCTACCAAGCTGAACCTCCCAAATATGGTAACTCTGCATGAGTTTGAATGCTGGCCCTCATCCCTAAAGGCAGCAAAAGTTAGACCTAACTTCAGTACTGAGACAGAATAACACATCCCAACCAACACACATGACTTTCAAGGCTGTAAAGCTTCAATTTTAATTCCTAAGTATTAATCTTTGCTCTTTCCTCCCCCAGAGATCCAGAAGTTTCCGGTCACATTTAATCTTCCTTCCCCTTCCTCCCCTACTGATCATGTTTGGGAAGGTTAAAATTGCCAGGTTAGCTTTCAGAAGGCTAGAGAGGAGTGGAAACAGGTGGAGAAGCTGGCTAACCAATGAAAACCAGCCTGAATTTGTAACCAATGACAAATGCTAGCAACCAGGAAAAAAAACAACAGCGGCTTTACTAGCTTCATCTAGGGGGTAAGAGTTCAATTCTCCCTTTGCCACTTCAGATTTTGCATTAACACACACATTTCCTAAAACCAGGATAAGCTTTCCATGTTGTGATCTGTTGGCATCAGAGCAAAATTATTCCAGTAAGGTACTGCAGAGTACCAGCAATACCACAAGCAGCAAGAAAGGAATTACAAATACAAAATATTTGCCTTTCCATTCATTTTCCTTCTTTCTGCAGGCTGCTGGAGAACACAACTCAACTCCAAGAACACAATTTCAAGCACTGTGAATAGAGTTCTCATCTGATTTTAGGTTGCCTTGAAAGCAAAGCAACTACAGTAGATAAGTTTAGAAAAAAAAACCACCCATGAAAATGCCACCCCAAACCCATTCTGAGGCTAATGACTATACCTAGAGGAGCCTCAGTTCCCTCACATGGGATCAGTCTCCTTTCTAATTGAAACAACTGTGTTCAGACCACACAGCTGCAGGGTAGAAATCACTTAGGCTGTTAAAATTAAGGAGACAGAGTAATTTAATTAACCTACTTTCCTCACAATTTTTTTTTTAAGACTTGGCTATAGATAGTCTGCTAGCCAAACCCTGAGCAGCGGTACTACTGACAGTGGCTGTTGTTTTATGGCAAAAAGCACCCTAGTTTAGGTTATAAGGGAAACAATTCTAGCTCCCTTCTGCCCAAAACAATCAAATCAACACACTGCATCTCGTTGCTAGTTTAGCAGAAGTATTTGCAAGTTGTGCTGGCTAAAGAAATAGACAAAGACCTTGCAGGACATCAAAATGTTACTCCTTCCAAACCTATTTTAGAAACCATGTATGTCAATACTGGATTTCAATGTTCTGATGCATCTCTCTTCAGCAAGAAGCACATGAATGAAGAATTTGAAGGGAGGTTTCCTGGTTTAATCTTCACTAGCACCTGGTGAAACCATGTTGCATTTGTACTGTCTGTGTTAGCACTAGAACGCCACACTTGATGTTGAACACAGACACTGTTGTGCTTCAATAATACCCTGGTTAGGGAGAAGCAGACTCAGTCACTGCTCATAAAAGTTAATATTCAGCTACTCCTGCCACCACATCCCCTGCTGATTTGATTTTACAACCGTTTTCTCCCCAATGTTTTTAATAGAAAGAGTACTCTCAACTGTTACTATGGCAAAGACTGAAATAAACTGGGACTCAGGGAAGAGGTACAGAAATGCTTCCCATGCATAAAGTACTGTCAAATGTGACAAGATTCCAATTCAAAGAAATGACACCAAGCTCGCAGCTTTGAAGTAAACTGCATGCATCAATCTTCAGATGCTGCAAATTACAGGTAACAAATATTTTTTTTTTTCCACAGAAAAATTCTTTATACTCACTGGTTTCCCTGTGATAGTTCAATCAATTTATTTCAGAACAGATAAGTCTGAGCTAAGAAGAGGTCCCAGCTTTGATACAAAAATAACGTGTTTTCTTTCTGGCCAAACAGGAGTGCATTCAAGCTGTTTCTCTCACTTCCTCAATCATTTTATATTTGCATATCTGAAAAGCAGAGAAGCATCAGGGATGGAAGCAGGTGCCACGCTACAGCTGTAGGCTGAGCGGCACTACCAGACTGCAGTGGGAACACAATCCCTTTCCCCTCTTGAAGTGCAGCTCCTCAAAGAGGACACAAGCCTCCCACCCAAACAGCCCACCAGCGCAGGCAAGCTCCCAGTGGAACTGCTGCTACAAATTCTTGCTGGTCAACACCATCTTCCTTGGGGGCCCTCTGCTTTATGGAGGACGGCAGGAACAGATGGAAACCAACAGTGACAGAAAGGAGATAAAAAGGACAGAGAATGTGGAAGAACAGATCCTATCACCCTACCTAAATTGCATTAACATTTACGTATGCGGTGGAGGAAGTAGGCTTTGACTTAATACATTTGGCTAGTAAAATAATCTATATGTTATTTATATAGTGCACTGTGCTGTTAGCGTCAGGTATCATTCGTATGCTATATTACCACAGAAACAACAGGAATCCTCATGCGTATGTGACCCACAATTATTTTTCCCACCTTAATGTCTTCTAAAAGGCAAGCCAACCATACTTTATCTCCTATCAACTCGGACTTACAGCCAGGCCCTATATATACAGACACATGTTCCTGTGCTAATACTTAGAGCTGATACAACTCTATTTCTTCCTCAATAAGCTATTAGTAAATACCAAATAACTTTAAATTGCTGCCTTCACTTTCTCCTGGCTAAGGGAGCTAAGATCTTTTATTGTTCTCTGACAGAGGGAGCCCTCTATTCAACCTGGCAGCCTCTCTACCTTTGCTTTTAATTTGGTAGAATGTCTGAAATTCGATATTGTAACAGGGAGAGGACAGATTGCACCTGTGCCTTATAGAAGGGACTTTACATTTCCTAAAAGCCCTCCTGTCTCCTTCCCCTGGATGTTATAGGATGAAGCTTCATGAGACTACTCGTTGACCAAGCTCAGCTTCATGCTCCCTGCATGTTTTACCACAAAACCCATCCACCCTGGCAAGGGCTGGGAGGACTCAAGGTTCTCCAAATTCTTCACAACAGGGTGCACAACTTCACCTCTCTCCTTCCCCAGCAGCTACACCGGGCCCCCCTACACCGCAGGTAGTGGTGCGGCGAACGAGTGCGGGCTGGAGGGTAAACCGCAGCCCCCGGCCTCACCTCGTAAGCAGCTCCCAGGTCCTGGAACTTCTCCTGCGCCCGGGGGTCGTCGGGGTTTCTGTCGGGATGGAGCTGCAGCGCCAGTTTCCGATAAGCCTTCTTGATGTCTTTGATGGAGGCACCGCGGGACACCCCCAGAATCTTGTAGAAGTCCCTCCTGCCGGGGAGGGGGCGGGGGGAAAGGGAGCAAGGGCCCGTCAGCACTGCGGCCAAGGAGGCAGGCCCGGCGCTGAGGGGACACCACACACACAGGCCCGGCGCTGAGAGGACACCACACACACAGGCCCGGCACACTCGCCCGGCACACTCACCCAGCGGCAGCCTCCCCGCAGAGGCAGAGCAGCAGAAGGCAGAGGCGGCCGAGCCAGCCAGGAGCCATGGCGAGGCGGCCGGGCCTGCCTGGGGGGCGGCGGGGAGAGGGGGCGACGCTCTCCGGACGGGTCCGCAGCGCCGCAGCCGCCCGACCCGGCCCGGCCACCATTAGACGTGAAGAGGGACCCGGTGACAGCAACCGGCCAATAGGAGCGCGGCGTAGCCCCGCGCGCTGCGTGCCGCCGGCCTATCGGCTGCGAACACTTCACCGCCGGCTCGACGCCGTAGGCCAATCGCCTGCCGGGACGTCGGCCGTGAGCGTGTCGGGCCAATCACGACTCAGAGCGTCACGCTGCGCCCTATCCTATGGCCGCTCGGGGCCGCACAGAAGCATGAGTTCCCCCTGCGGCAGCCAGTCAGAGAGCTCGTCGTTTATTCCCGCCTCCGCTCTGGCTCGAGTAACCAATCGAAACCGGCTCCTTGGGAGGGGGCGGAACTGCCCGGCCCAGGGGAAGTCCTCCGTGGTGTGAGGGAAGGGCCGTCTCGTTATCCGCGCTGCCGCCGCTCTGCGCGGGCAGCGGAAGCGGGCGGCGGCAGTCGCCATGGAGGCGGCGGCGGTGGCGGCGGTCCCGGTGCGGCTGTGGGTGAAGACGGAGCCGTTCCTGGTGGGGGTCCTGCCCGTCCCGCCGCCCGCCCGCCTCGGTCCCCACTACCTGCGGAAGATGGCGGCCTACGCCCGGGCGCGGGCGGCCGAGGGCTGCTTCCCGCGGCTGTCGTGGCCCCGCTGGCGGCACATCGCCTGCGGGAAGCTGCAGCTGGGCCGCGGCCTGGCCTGGCTCTACTTCGAGCTCTTCCACAGCCTCCTCCGGCGGGACCCCCCGCGCCGCCTCGAGTGGGCCGAGGCCGAGGCGGCCTGCGCCAACGCCGACGAGCTGGAGCGGGAGCGGAGCAAGGCAGGAGCCCCATCCCGAGCCGGGCCGGCGTGAGAAGAGCCCAGCCCATCCTAACGCCTCTTTTTTTTTTTTTCCCTCCCCTCTTGGCTAGCTGTCGGTAGACACTCTGCAGTTCCTGCTGTTCCTATACGTCCAGCAGGTGAACAAGGTTTCTCTGCGAAGGTCTCTGATCGGGGAGGAGTGGCCCAGCCCCAGGACCAAGTCTCCTAGCCTGACTGGAAAATCTGCCTGTGAGAATAAGGTATTTGTGCCTGTAGGAGTCTCCTTGCGCGGTCGTGTGGGGAAACTGCAAAGGCCTGCCTTGAGGTGGGTTGAAAGGCGGCTGGTTTGTTCCTGGGAGGCTGTAACCCTGCCTGTGGTAAAGTCTATGCTAGAGTCAAATCGGAGATGCGTCGCTCAGTAGTAAAGGAAATGAAGTTGGTGTATCCTCTGCAGCTTTACCAGCAAAAGTTGTTCACAGGAATTTCCTGGAGTCTGAGACCAACTGTGAGAGTTCTCTCAGAGACTTGGCCGTTCTCCTTTTGAGAAGCAACTGCCTCTCTGCATTTTCTGTTAGTCAAATGGGAAACTTTTCTTATGTTGGAGGCTGCTTCCCTGTGATCCACTGAAGACTATTAGGATCCCAGGATGATCCCTAGCATTAGGTCATATTTCAGAAACAGGAGTTGGTTGCTCAGCTGTAGATCAACCATGTGGAAATGCTAACGTTTCCTTTTGAAGTACTGTTGAAGTATTTTGAGAGAAGTGAGTTGGATGTATTGGGTGCAGCTTGTGGGCAGCTCTGTATTTGAGAGTGAATTACAGATTGGCAACATCATTATAAAGGCCAGCTGCAAACCTCAGTGGATTTGTGTCATGACTGTGATGCTGTGAGCTGTATGAGCTAGTGAAATGTAGCTTGGGACAAGCTGAAATAATTAGAAATAGGAACTGAGTGACTTTATACTAAAAGACTGAACGAATGAAAAAAGAAACGAGAGGAACTGACAGAGGGCTGTGAGTTGGGTGGCCATGGAGCATCCAGTGTTATTTAAAAGCTGATGTTTTCTTTTAGCTGTAGCCATTACATAAAACGCTGGACAGGACAGAGATGCATCTTGGCTGCCATGGCACCCCTCCCAGAGGTTTTGGTCCCGATGGGACTGGGGCTGTCTCCACTGCTGTTAGTTTTCTCTGGGCGATCGGGTGAGATTTCCCCAGCTTCAGCGATGCCTGATGTGAACCATGCCCCCTTTTGAAATGGTTCAGCGAGGCTTGTTCAGTGTGACATGGTCCCTGTCCCAGTGCAGGGATCTTCAACTGCTGGACAAGACACTCGCAGGTGCTTGTTAAGCCCTTTTGGCTACAGGCCTCGCAGATGGTGAGGGCAATGTGTAATCACAGCCGTGTGTTGCTTGTTCTGCAGTTCGCAGACCAGCAAAGCTTGTCTTTATTAAGGTCTGCCATAACTTGTCTTCTGCTTTTTTTTTGGTCTGGAGCCCTTTAGAATTTGAGCTAATGATTCTTTCAGAGTTGGTTTGGTTTATTGGTCTGCTGGCTGTGAAGAAATGACCCTCTGCTTTTTTCCCTGCAGCGCCTTGGAAGGCGGCACTGAATCATATCTGAAGGTCTGGAACAGATGCAGCTATTTTCCAATAAACCGGTTGCAAGACCTTGACTGTCAGTTATTGATTTGTTTCCTACCTTCAATTGCCAGCAGCAGCTGGCTGAATTTGTGTGGGAAGGATTGTAGGAGAGTCTGTTTCTGCTTTCTAGAATGAAATATTTGATACTTGGAGTTAGAATAAAATGTTTGGGTTTTTTTCTTTTCTTTTTGGGGGGAGGTTGCTTTCTGTGTTTTGGAAGAGCAGAGCAGCAGAAGCAGTGAACAGGACAGAGCACCAAGTTTGACTTGCTTTCCCTCTTTTAGAACGAGTGTAAGCAAGGATGTATTGTATAGTGTCAGTGGAGCTTGTCAGCTCTGTGAGAACTCACTGCCTTCTTGTGTGTTTTTCTGCCTGCCAAGAACTGGAATGATCAGGACCACCGTGCCTTTGTGCAGAGCCACCTCTCGGATATGCTGGAACTGCTGCTGGAGCCAGAGCAGCTCACTGCCTCCTCCCATTCCACCCACAGTAGCTTGGTGTCCTACGAAGCTGTCTGTGCCCTCAGCTTTCTTATTGAAGGGACTGTGAAAAAATCCAGGACAGTCCGTCCTCTGCATGAGCTTGCCCTCTGGCAGCCCTGTCATGGGCAGAACGGCTACTCAAAGGTCTCCAGAGCCTTCTCTTTCCCCAAGCTAGAGAGCTGGCTGCGGTTTTGCCTGACGACAAACCCTTTTGGAATGACTGCCTGCCTCAAGTCTGGGAAGAAACTCGCATGGGCACAGCAAGGTAGCTACAGGCCTTGGCTTTTATTTTTGGAAGGAACTTTCCAGTCTCAGCACCTCTTGCTGACCAGGGATCTGGCAGTGGCATGGGGGTTTGCCTCCTTTTCCTCCTGTTCTCAGTGGAGATGGGGAAAGTGACAGCTTAGAGGTGAATCTGGGGGACTAGAGGGTGCTGTGTGACATCTGTGTGTATTTTTCCAGTCCTTGGATCACTTCTGTGAGCAAACATTAATGACTTTATTGTCAAAGGCCCCTCTGAATGAGATCAGTATTACTACCCTCATTATTCAAGTACAGCTGGGCACAGAGAACAGATAATGTGATGTGTTTGTGGCAAAGCTGAGAACTGGTCTAGGTTTCCTTGTCTTAAATTGCAGCCCCTCACTTGCAGGGACATAGCAGTGGAGCCAAGGCATCTTCCACGTTAGGAGAAAAAAATTCAGATTAATGTTTTGTTTCTCTGACTGCGCAATCCTAACACTGGCGGTACGTTAGCTAGGACAGTGGGGTTGCTCAAGGATTGTACTGTAGAGGGAGCATTTCACTGTCTTAAAATGTACAGTTCCTGCTTTTAACATAAAACTTGGCCTAAGGATCTTCCTGCCAAGCTAAGTCTTGTGTTCAGGAACAGACTTCTGGAAATGGAGATGCCTAGGGCTGTCTGTAGCTTGTGGGAGCCTTTGGCTGCCCCTTGAATAATTTTGAAGTGTTTTTGATCTTTCAATGTGCGTTGACTTCTAGAGCTTCTGACTGCGAGGTACTGCTGACCTGCCTAGTAGGCATCAGTAGATGGTATGGCTGGTGTGTGAAGTGATGCAGTTTGGTGGTACTGTCCTTGAAGTTTTGGGCTGATTATTTTCTTGAGGGATTGCTGAGTGATGTGGACAGTGAACCATCATATCTGTGTCTCTGTAGGAATCATGTATAGACTTCTTTGTGCTTTTTTTATTAATTTTAAATGCATTGGTGAACTTTATTTTGCAGTTGAAGGAACAACCAGGAGAGCAAAGATTGCGTGCAATACTCATGTGGTGCCTGAGGTGTTCCCCATGGTGATAATGAGCCAGGTGTACAAGCAGACACTGGCTAAGAGCTCGGACACCTTGGTGGGGGCTCATGTAAGAATTCATCGCTGCAATGAGTCCTTCATTTATCTTCTCTCTCCTCTCCGGTGAGTTTTTGTTCTCCTGGGATACAGCTAGATGCCTTTTCAGCAAGTTTGTTCAAGCGCTGAGCGCTTGTTAGATGGACTAAGCAGTGAAAAAGTTCTGGTTTTGCTCTTTCGTGCTCACTGTGTCCTTGTTCTCTTGTTCTTTTGCAGATCTGTAACCATTGAGAAGTGCCGGAATAGCACTTTTGTCCTTGGCCCTGTGCAGGCATCTGTTCACATCCACAGCTGTGACAATGTCAAGGTCATTGTGGTTTGCCATCGTTTGTCCCTTTCTTCCACTGCTGGCTGTACTTTTTACATTCTCACGCCTACCCAGCCTCTCATCCTCTCGGGGAACCAAGCAGTCAGCTTTGCCCCTTTCCACACCCATTATCCAATGCTTGAAGACCACATGGCTCAGGTGGGCTTGGCTACTCTGCCAAACTACTGGGACAGCCCCATGCTGGTGTGCAAGGAGAGTGGTGACACAAGTGTCTTCCACCTCCTGCCACCCTCGGACTTCTACACCTTTGTGATTCCTTTTGAGATGGAAGGAGACACCACAGAGACGCCAGGTGGGCTTCCCCGTGCGTACCAGACGGCGCTGAGTCAGCGAGAGCAGAAGGTACAGATCTGGCAGAAAACTGTGAAGGAAGCAGGTCTGACCAAGTGAGTGCTGCATCTGAACAGGAATGTGTGAGTTGTGTTGCAGCTCAGCTCAGGCATACAAACAGAAGATATATTTGATGTGGTTCAACAAAAATAATGCTTTAATAATGGGTTGATTTGCATGAGCCATGTCTTGCATGCCATTTCTAGAGCATTAGTAATTAGCAGTCTTGGGTTCCTGGTCTTTGGTATTATTATAGCGAGAAGAATAATGCTCACAATTGTAACTCTGAAGGAGGCGCTTTGTCACGATTGCATTTTGCTAGCTTGTGAGAGTCAGGGAAAAGCATGCCTAGATGCTATTGAGGGCTGAGGTGAGTGATCCACCCTGGCAGTAAGGGTTTACAACTTATCTCATGCTGGGTACTGTCTCTCTGCTGTCTCTGTTCTGCTTGCAGTGTCGCATGCTGCCGTGGGTGAGATCTGGGTGCATGCCCTGAACAACAGCTCGACTAATTATTGGCCTGCAGCTGATTGGTGGTCATTCTTAGCCCAACCTTTACATTGAGATTGAAGCTTTAAATTACTGTCCCATCTGTTATTGAGGTGAGCTCAGAATGTGCATGTGGACCTTTACAGTAGATCACCTCGTGGACAGTAGCTTTTAAAGTCCTCTTTATCAGATCGCATTGAATCCTCTGCCCAGCTTTTACTGTGCTAGCTAGGTCTGTCCTAGCCCATCTCATGTACTGAGGTGCTTCTGTTTGCTTTCTCAGCACCTGTTGTGGAGTTCTGAAAAAGTTCAGCTTGCTTCCTTTGTCAGCGTGCTTTCTTCTGCAGCCAGCCAGACAGGGCAAGGGTACATATCTCTGCTGGCTT
Organism: Astur gentilis; assembly: GCF_929443795.1. Taxonomy (NCBI): domain Eukaryota; kingdom Metazoa; phylum Chordata; class Aves; order Accipitriformes; family Accipitridae; genus Astur; species Astur gentilis. The sequence continues at coordinate 14,993,249 of NC_064885.1, forward strand.
CAGTTTAGCTGCTTTTATCTTTTTGTGAGCCATTTTGATGCAGCAGCCTGAAGGACCTGGCTTCTGTTGCAAATACAGAATAGGGATAGAAACCCAGATAGTCAATCGTAAAGACCTGAAGAGATGAGGACAAGTTTTGTTCCCTAAGCTGTACTTAAGCTGTATAGATTTTCTTTCTGTTCTGTACTCAGAACTTGTAACGGGTGTATAACTGGGTGCTGATAAGCAGTGATCTGGAGGGGTTTATCCTGTGGGGAGCACAGAATATGAAAACCTCCTCTTGGGTCAAACTATCAATACTTCCCATCATACCAGGCTGAGGAGTTTTAGTCCATTTGATTGTTCATTGTTTTGAAGGAGCTCCCTCCGCTTCCCTTGTTCCTTTCTGAAATGCAGGTGCCTCTGTACTGAGCATGGAGGAGCCTGCAGTTTGAAAGAACTCTAGACTAGGAGAGAAAAAAATTCTGGGGAAGCATTTTGCTACAGGTGGAGGGTGGTTGAGCAGTAGTGACCCAGTAGTGGTGACAGAGGTGTAAAAACCTTCAAAACTCTCAGCCCTGAGTCTTCAAGGGAAGCAGAGAGGAAAGTTACAACTTCAGCCCTTGTGCTAGGGTCATCCATTCTGTCTATCAGCCTCATCTAAGGTGCTTCCCCCTCCAGCCATTGTCCTCCCAGGGCTGCTGCTTCTCATCCCTGGGTTTTGTGAAGGTGTTTGGCCTGTCAAATCTTACTGTTAAAGAAATGTGAGGTAATACGGATGATGTGCTTAGATTTAACATCCTCTACAGCAGTCACAGGAGGCCAGAGCTCACTACTGCAGTGGCTTATTTCATAAAAGGGGAAAAACTGTGCCAAATTTAGAAGCTTGCTGAAAAGAAACTGGGCAGCTGACAGTGTAAAATGTTTCGGTCTTCTGCAGGCAGGGAAACAACTAGGAAGCTTAGAGCAAACAGGATATCAGACTTGTAGAAAGAAAAAAGCTGCCATGCTTGAACGGGGAGGTGAAAGAGAATGTTAGAAATAAGAAGACATCTTTCAAGAAGTTGAAGTTGTCTGAATGAGGAAAGTGGGGCAAAAAAAGAATGTAAATCCTGCCAGGCTGAAAGTAAAACCCCCGTAAGACAGGACCAATAAGACAGCTTGAGGAACAACTTGCAAAAGCATAAAATCCTGTTTATTCATTTTCTGAGCATATCAGACAAAGTCTTTCAGGGTCAGTAACAGATCAAGGTATATAAAAAGCACTTGGAGAAGATAAAACCATAAGGGAAGAAAGAAGTGACTGCCTTTGTGTTCACGTTCACTAGGGAGGAATTTAGGTTAGCTTCTGTCCTAGAACCCTGCTTTCTGGGGAATGTCTCAAATGAAAGCAATAGTACAAAGAAGAGCCTTTAACTTGAAAAAAGGGTCTGGGTGCACCGAGCCTCTCTGAAGCTGAGTGGCACAAAAATTAATAGGGTCAGTTTGCTGCTTTTCCCAGTACAGGATGGGATCAGCACATCAAATTAGGAATGGGTTCAAAGCAAAACCACATAAAATCTTCACAGGATATTGAAAGTGTTCATGTTTTATGTGGGTTCAGAAAGGAGTTGTGTAAGCTCACAGAAAAAAAAGTCCATCAGGAGCTACTCAACACCCATGCCACCTTTTGGCTTAAGAAATTCTGGAGCTGAGCTCATCACAGATGGCTGGGATGCTATTCTGGAGAAATACTGCCGTGAGCCTGTGCTGCTCTTGGACATCTGATCGGTGCCAGAGACAGAGAGCCTGAGCTAAGTGGTATACCCTGTTATTGCTGGTCTTACCAAAACCACCCACCCAGTTATTTAGCAGTAACGGGAATTATTTGAGTAGTGTTGTTTTAGATGCATTTTTTTTCCTGATCTCCATCCTCTCTCTTTCAGATGCTGTCAGAACAGAATTTTGTGTCTCTAGTGCTTGAACGCTGGTTACTAATCTTCTTTTTCTCCCTATTCAGATGGTTTTTAATCTGTGCTCTAAGACTAAAGCAGAGGCAGCATTGTAGAGCAGGGTTGCTGTGCTAGTGGGATGGGGAGGTTTGCATGACTTCTCTAGCTCCACCAAGTTCTTTCTTTGGGGTTCATTATAGTCATATTCACTTGGTAAAAACCTTTTCTTCCTGGTACAGACAATTCGGGAACCAAGCCCAGCCCTTAGCTGATATATATGGAGGCTCATTTTGGTAGTGAAGGTGAGGTTAGAAGTATAATACTATAAATAAGTGTGACCTTTACATACTTCCCTGCTGATCTTCTTTTCATTTCAGGGATCAGAGGAAACAGTTCCAGATACTGGTAGAAAACAAATTCTATGAATGGCTGGTTCAGACAGGGAACCGTCAGCAGCTGGATAGCCTTGTTCCTCCTGCAGTAGGTTCCAAGCAGGCAGCAGGATAGCATCATGTTCTTGTGCAGCCAAAGTAAAAGAAGGGTGAGTAGAGGGCCTGTTTCTCTTGCTTGTTCTCTATCTAAAAGAATTGTTCCATATTTGTGTGCACAGCCTAGGCAGAGGTAGAAGTAGGAGGCTGTTCAGTGGACATTCTCCTAAGAGCCGTGCATTTGGTTTTAGTTCTTATTTTGCAGTCAAAACCTCTTCTCAGTTTGAATATCTTCCCTGTATACTCAGCACCTCCCTTGTTCTCTGCAGGTGTTCTGTTTGATTTGTCGGGGACATCTGTGTGTGTCTGTAAAGGCAGATATGCATATTGTGCATAATCTGATGTAAAAACTTATTTGAGTAGCTGCTCTTTCAAAGAGGCTGCGTGCATTAATGTCTGTACTTACCTGTCTCACTTTTTGCTTAAGAGAGTCGAGTGAGACTTACTCATAAGTAAATAATTCTTACTCTGTAGTGTCTTTCTCCTCCCAAGCTGAAGTGATTTAGGAGCTGGAGGGAAGCGCTTATCGTGCTTTTCTGCCATTGTGTGTTTCAAACCATTAGAAAGTTGTGGGGAGTTTTTTTTCCTTTTCTTTAGTCTTTGAGTTGCTTTTTTTGCTAGTGTTGGGAGTAAAATTTGCTCCTCTTATTTTGTTACAGAGTTCTGGGAGCAGGCAGCAATACACTGAAAACAGTTCTCATTAAGACTTTGCGGCCATCCTGCCTGAACACACTTGATGTGGATCTGACACCCAGCCTCGGTGTGGATTGGACTGTCTGTCTGCTTTAGGATTTCTAATCACTGCCATTTTCCCAGGAATGTGCTTTAACTATTCCATTAGTAACTGAGAAAATGCATGTCTCTAGAGGATGATGAAGTATGCCTTGTTGCAGATCCTTTAGTGGGGAAGCTGTCATCATGGTTAGTGTCCATGGTGTGCAATTATCCAGCAAAAGAGCCCTTCCTGGTGCAGAGCTGGATGCAGGGCCCTGGGCATTGTGTGCATCTTTACAGTACAAGCCAGCTGCACTGTTTTATAAATGTGAAAAAGAAGTGTTTGATTTTTTTAATGAATTAAATTCAAGGGATTTTTTATATGAAGAAGGCACTTAAGCAATGTGATTTTTATGGAATTAACTTTCTTACTTGTTTGCATTGTTTGGACAAATGTCAATAAAACAGAGTTCTCAAATAAGCCTGGCACGTGTCCGAGGGAAAGTGTTTTACCTGTACAGTGGGTGTTAGAGGGACACAACATCTTTGCTGCTTAATGAAATGTGAACCGGTCAGCTGAGAGAAAAGTGCTAATTTGTTAGTAGCCATGGAGTTGAAGGTTTTGAAGGCTGCCCTAGCACAACATTTTGATACAAACACTGTTTCCTACCTTTAATATTTCTTGTAAAGAGTATCAGCTTGAATGAGTACCATTTTCATGTGCTAGTGGAACCTGTATTGGGGAGATGTGCTCATAGCTGAGCACCTAAATAAGCTAGGCAAAATAGGCAAAGGCATTGCATGGATGACCAATGCAGCAGCCTTGTCAAGAGCTATCCAACCTAAGAGTGAGAGGAAGGCAGGGGCATTTAGTGCTCTGGTGTACATAACTGTTGTGACACTAGGATTTTTCTGAAGGTCCCTCTTGCCTCCTGGGGAGGCAGGTGATGCAATGCAAGGTGAGTTTATTATATTTAACTGACTTTTAAAGGAGGGATGTGCAAAGTGACTGCAGTGGAGCTTTGAGGTGTCCTAGTGAACCTACTGGGTTGCCTTTCAATAGGACCTGGATTGTGGTTGAACTCTGATCTTCATAAGACAGCATTCGAATAAAAAAGAAAGTAAAATCTAAGTGGCCTCACAGCTTTCTAGCAGTAAGAGCTGTAAGCGACAGCACTAGGCAATTCAAGACACCTAGAATAGGAAGAGGACGAGATGCTGCTGAGCATGTCTATCTCAGGGTGTCATACCTGACTACATTTAGCAGAGCTGTGGCAGTGTACATGGGGTGGCACGCAGAGCTGCTGTTGCGAGACTGCTTGTCCTGACAGATTTGAAATAGGGTCTGTGTGTTTCAGGCGCTGCTGTGCCAAATTTGTTTCCCTTTGTTTCGCTAAGCCTTTGGGCTGGTGCAGTGAATAGCTGCAGAGGTGTTTTTTCATAATGCACTGGCGGGGGGGTGTGGGTGTACATAAGCCAGCAATCCTCACCCTCCCTGCTCAGTGGGCCAGAGTGTGGCTAAAAGAAAAACTCTTTTGCTCAAACCTCAGACAGTGGTGTAGGAGTTTTGAGTTGAATTTGTGATGCTAGCAGATATGGTCAGAAATTTGGGCATAGTTCTTTCCTATTTGATGTGTGAAATCACTCACTTTGGGGGTGTGTGGCCAGACATACTTCTTTTCCTCTATGTCAGGCACCATTTGGAGCAATATAGCTCAAGCTGAGGGTGTGGTATAAAAATACACAGTCCCTTTGCTGCACAGATATTTCCATTGTGAGCTTCTGAAGCAGAGCCTCTACACAGAGGCTGGTCTTTGCAAGTGTGTGGTGTCTGCCCTGAACACGTGTTGACGATTTCCTAGCTGCATCCTTTGCTGCATGGGAATGTTCTCTGATAAATATTGGGTCTCTTCCTTACAAATGGGGATGGGCCTTTTAGAGCTGACGAGGATGCCTTCTCATTTATCATGCTTGAAAGGGAGAGAGCAGCCAAATTGTCCCCCGTCCTCCAGGACTTGGCAGGGGGCTGCGTGTTTTGAGTGTGTTTGGCAGAGTTTTGGTGTTCTGACTCAGCAAATGGTAACAAAGGGAGGATGGCGAAGCCTTCCTTTATTCCATAATCCTGTTTGCTTTTCTGGAAATCGGCTATAGCCTCAGAATCACTGACTCAATTTTTGGATCCTATTCTCATGACAAAGCGGCTGTCTGGTTTAAAACAAGCCCATTATAAAAAGGGTGCCTCGGATCCAGGCTGTTTGTAACAGCTTCTGACGTTCCTCCAGCACTGGGGAGCTTGGCTGGAACGGAAAATGTCCAGAGCTGGAACCAAGGTAAGTTTATTTGCAGCCTATACATGATTGTGGCTAGGAGTACAGAATTTATCAGGGGTAAGTTGTGGAGAAACCTGGGTTTGTTTGTTCTGCTGACAGCCTCCCCCTCTGTCAGTTTGTTGGCAAGAGGAGATGCTTGAAATCCTTCCTCACATGGAGGGAAGCTGAAGCTGAGCCCTCCGTAGTCTTTTCCCAGATCTAGATGTGGCTCTGTGAGAGGATGGAGTGGAACACAGTGACTGGTGAGGGGATATTCTAAAATGCACCAGGACCTGATGCCTTGTAAATTGACGGCAGAGGCTGCTGTGCCAGCAGCGAATGTGACGAGCTGCATTTGCAGAACAGAGTCTCGTGGAAGGCTTCCTTGGGAGGACCCGAGTTCCAACACCAGCGGCAGCCGCCACATCCCCTTTCCATGGTGGAACAAAGGATGTGCTGCTGCAACAGAAAGATGCCTGAATGGTGACCACAGCACCGAAGGCAATAGCATTCCCTGAGGGATGTGAACCGGCCTTGTGATTTGGTGGAATTGGCAGAGATTAATTTAAACTGGAGAAGGAGATAGATCAGAAAGCTCAACTTCAGCTAGAGTGGTGTGCATCAGGTGGCTATCCAGCTCTAATGCTGTGTTCTTCAGTCTTGAAGTTAGCAGAGCTGAGCTGGTCTTGCAGACCTTGTTGCAGGGTTGGAACTGGGCAGGGATAAACAGCTGGGAAAGGAGGGCGACAACTTTGGGCTACTGGCCATTTTCTTCTGTGAAATCTTAAACAACTGTTAAGAGGCTGTGGACAGACATATCTTTCCATTGTGTGAGTTTTGCTCTTGGGTTACATTCCTTTTAATCGTGGAGACTGTAAGACCTAAGGGGGCAGAGGGCTCAGAAGCAGAGTGACTTTGTAGTCACTGGCCGATGCTATGGAAGATGTGGATTCAGTCTCTGCTTCCTCGCTCCTTTTGACTGTCATCTTAGCTCAAAGTGGTCTGACTATTTATGAACAGTCTTTAGAAACTGAGGATGGTGTGCTGCTTGCTTCTAACGTGGTGGCTGTCAGATTGCAGTGGTACAGTCTTTATGTACCTGTGCATAAAGAAGGTGCTGGGGAAATGTAACTGATTCATGCTCGAGTCTCTTGTCTGCTTGAAAAGACTTAAACATATACTGCCTTTACCCCTGCTGAAAGCCATGTCCCCTGTGAGTGTGCTACAGGGAATTCGTTGATTATGTGCTGCTGTGGTGTGGCAAAATGTCCAAGAGGAGTTAAGTAAGTGAAAGACTGTGAATCTCATCTTTTTTGAATGTCATGCTCTTGTCTAGCACATTCCAGGGAGAAGAAAAGGGCAAAGGAGAGAATTAAACACTGTTTCTCACAACCTAAGCAAGCAGTCTGCCCTAGAAGGGGGTCACTGCCCCCTACTTAGAAGGCAGCGGGCACTACTAGTTATTGTTTACAGTTATTGTTTACAAGCTTCCTTCTAACAGAGCTACTGTTGGGAAGAAATAGAATAACTGCTACAAGGCGGCCAAGGGAGTAAGAGTTTTACAGTCCCGTAAGGAAGATCTGCTATGGCAAATCTATTATCTGCCAGGTAAGCCCCAAAAAAGCAAAGTGTGGGCAGTGAGCAGTTAATGGGTTAGTGCTATAAGCAGAGCAACTTGATGGCTTTACTGAAGGAAGGTGATTTGCATTAGAGTAAGATGCGATGAATCTGGAATTGAAATCTGTAATTCACCTGTCATTATCCTGCAGGTGAAAAACATCAGTCTGGTCTGTTTGTGCCTGAATCATTGGAGGAAAGCTGAGAAGCACTGAGTGTGAAGGTCTGAAATGAGTTGAGGGTGTGTGCAAAGCGCTGTGATGGAGAAATGAGTGGGCAGGAGCCCTCCCCTTAAGTCTTCTTCTAAATGGTCTAAGAATAAAACAATGAACAACGCTTCTGGCTGGTCACTGTTCTGTGGAAATGGCCATACCCTTAACATGCTCTTGGATTTCTTTGGCTTTGTTGCTTTATTCCTAGGAACACCAGGTAGCTTTGCCAAATTGAAGTTCATCTGTGTTAGGCTTGGTGGGGAAGGAACATCAAATGAGCTTTCTTTTCTGTTACAAAATTAAAGGCCAACTTAACCAACTTCATGCATAGTTGCTGCGGTAGGGCATCGCAAGAGGAGCTGGTGCTGCTGGATGCCAGCCACAAAATCAAGGCAGCTCATGAGGAACCAGGACCAGAGGTGATGGAGACGTGTTCTTTTCCTACTGCCAGTCACCCTGCTGTGAAGCAGAAGGGATACCTCTGCCTGGGCAGGCCACTGCCTGCATGGAGGCCAGACCTGTGGTCTTACAGATGTTGGGCAGGGTTCATCATCGACCGTGCTGGATGCTTGCTGCGTGGATAGGAGTGGGACTGCAGATCGGAAGGGGCTGTAGAGCTTGGGGGGTGAGGTTGAAGAGGGTGAGAGCTCATCAGCTCTCCCAGTGGGGAGGGTAATGGCTGAGCCATGAAGAGATGCATCCCTGTGTACTGCCCTGTGGAGGGTATTACAGGGGTGCTGTGGCTTCCTTGACCACTGCTTTCAAGAAGAGGATTACTGGTGGTGAGTGACTGCCAAACCTCAGTGAGCAGGGCTTTCGGTATTGCCTCTGGGCTCATGCTGGCAGATTTTTCAGGTGATACCTCTAGGGACAAAAATCCAGAAGTAGGATCCATAAAACAACAGCAGGGTTGTGGCTGGCAAGGGCTGACCAGCATGGTTAACTACCCAATAGTAGCAGTGTGGGAAAACAGGAATTGGACATTTTAGTGCACACCTTTTTACAAACTTCAGTTACTTGCTGGAAAGATGGTAGTGACTCCCGACTCTCCATTGCACTGAAGATGGGAGGAGCTTGCTCAGGAGGGAGAAACGTGGGGACAGGTCGCTTTGTGTGTGCTGGCTGCTTCGTAATGGGAGATCAGTCTCTTGAAAGTAAGAGGAAAATGTGAGGGAAATAACATTATCCTAATAAAGGTCTACTAACAGGCCACAAGACCAAGCGCATAAATCCTCTGGCATGATTAGTCTGACTCCACAGGTACCTGGTCAGGCTGGTGGGACACGCTGACCAACCAGCTCTAGGAAAACTGCGGCAAACTTATTTTTTAACACAAAGTGAGTGGGAAAAAAAATGAGTGGGTTGTCCTAGATTTGAATCTATCTCCTGGGTTGAAACTGTAACAATGAACAATATTTTTAACAGTGGTGATGTTAGATGAATACCAGTAGCCAAAGTACCACAGGTGAAGTACAACCAGCTAGGAGCAAAAGGTGATCATGTATCTTAATACTCAAGCTATGGAAAAACTATGGGGAAAATGGATTATGGAGTACTGCATGTTAGATGTTTAACTCACTGTGGCCAGAAAAACTCTCTCCAGAGCATCTGGGGGAATTGGCTGAGGCAGTCATAGGTGCTACCAAATAACCCAGCAGCATGTATGGGGCTGATGCTGTACTGGAAGGCTGGAAAAGGTGAAACGCTGTCTTGAGTATGCACTGCACTGGATCAACTAACTGCACATCAGTTGATTCAATGCAAGGCTCTAAAAGACATTGGAGTAAGTAATCAAACTCCTGTTAAGGTTGAAGATGGACTGGTGGTCGGGTGCAGCTGAAAAGGATCTGCTGAGATGGATTCACGTCAAACTAATGTAATTTTTGGCATGGTTTGACACCACATCATAAGCAAGCAAGGGATATAGTCAAAATAGACATGATGGTTTGGGAACCCTTACTGCAAAGAGCAGCTTTTGATGAATAATTGTCATCTGGAAGGATCTAAAAATGGGGCTGTACAGAAGACTGGTCTGGGTCTAGGGCTTGGCCATATTTCCATGAAGGGCTTTTTGAACAAAGCATGTGTCACTGCTCTAGGGCTGGCTGGGTTGGTGATACCTCAGGCAAGAGGAATGGGATTTGCTCACCAGCTCTTGAGATCATTTTGAAAAAGTTTGTGATCCAGTAGGGAAAAAGTGTCCCTTAGCAAAGTGCTTTGCAGTCAGCTGCCTGGCTGTAGAGCAGCTCTTGGGAAAGAAATGTGGTGGTAGATCGGAAATTTGTCAGCCATATAGCAAACTTGCAGCAACCAAAATGGAAGAAGCCAACTGCAAATGCAGAAAACAGAAAACGCCAACTTTGGATGTCTGAAGAACTGTGCTATCCATCACATACGTGGAGCGCTCCTTTAGTTTTTCTTGGCACTGGTAAAGCTCGCGTGATGTCCAGCTTTTGGTGTTGATTTTTGAGAAAGCAGGCTGTGGACTCCTAGAGTGGGAAGAAGGAGAACAATTGCAGTGCTAGAAGACGTGACCCAGGAGGAAAGAGACCTCACCACCCCCTTATCAGTATAGGTCTAACTGCAAACACTAGGTAAGCCAATATAAATGAAATGCTGCTTAGTACAGTCCATTATGGCTTCCTTGGCCATAATCTAGTAACTACTGATCTGGAGAAGGTGGGAGGGAAACGTATTAATAGTGTTTTGCTGCTAAGAGGACAGGGACTTCACCAAGGGAGCTTTGGGTTGGATTGGGACAGAACTAGGTGCTGGGAAGGGCAAGACGTTGGTGGCAGCTGGAGGCATTGGAGCCAGACTGGTGAATCGGCTGCCAGGGTTAGTTGGGATGCAGTTGATTCTGCTCAATGGTTAGGCTTGATTACTTTCTGATATCTTGAGGACTCTGTTTTCAGATACTTCACGCCATGATGCAACTAGAATATGGATGCAGGCATGTGCTGGGGGATGGGAACTTCCTTGCTTTCCTTCCTCTGCTTGTGTTTCAGGTCACCTTCTATGAAGACAAGAATTTCCTAGGCCGTTGCTATGAGTGCGACAGCGACTGCCCCGATTTTCACACCTACCTGAGCCGCTGCAACTCCATTCGGGTGGATGGAGGCACCTGGGTGGCCTATGAGAGGCCCAACTTTTCCGGGAACATGTATGTTCTGACGCATGGGGAGTATCCTGACTACCACCACTGGATGGGCCTCAACGACCGCCTCGGCTCCTGCAAAGCCGTCCAGATAGTAAGTGTGACCTCTTCTCAAGAGATATTTTAATTTACACACCTATCATTAAAAGGTTTCAATATGCTTGTGGGTGGCCCCCATCTTCCTGGGGACCCATGGCAGCTCGCTTGGAGAGGATGGCTATAGGCAGTTTGCTCCCACAGTCCTGCTTCAGGAATGGCAAGGTGTTTGGTGAGTGGAGAAGATAAATCTCTTCCACTCAACTGCAACTGGAAAAAGCAGATCCCTTGAGTGCTTTGTAGGTGAGTTCAATAGGAACAACAGTGGAGTTTTATCTGCATGTTCCTCTAGGGACTTCAGCGTCCAGGCAGGTCGCTCTGAGGCTTGCCTCTTGCCTTCTCCCCTGGTGTGCTGCCAGCTGATCCAAACCTGATGGCAGGCCCAAGGCTTGTAACAGTGGGATGTAGATTTTGCAGGAGCACTCAGAATGAGGGGCAGTTTGCCTGTCTAGCAAGCCAGGGCTCCTTTCTGATACAGAGAACGGAATCTCAGTGTCACCAAGCCCTTCTGGGCATGGGGACAGCAGCCACAGGTGCAGACCTGGAGTGACCAGGAGTGGGAGGGATGCCTGAAGCCCTCCTTGGGCATGCCTGGAGCAGCCCGGTGTCTTCTGGTATTAGCAGAGCACAGAGCAACACGTGTCTCCCCACTGCAGCGCAGGGCTGTGCTCATCCCCTCCTAACTGATGATGGGAAGGTGCTTCTGCAGCCTCTGGCAGCACCTGTCCTTCCACCAGAAGGAGACGGGATAAATGTAGGTTGACAGTGAGCAGCGTTTACACCCTGTGGAAACACTGGTGGGGGAGAAACGAACAGAGAGAACGATTCCTTTGGGAAGCCTTTGGGGAGAAGCACCCTTTAAAACTGGCAGGCATGGGAGCATGGATGGAGTGTGGATTGGGATTGAGACACTGAGTGCTGCTGCTGTGTTTTTGCCAGCAGTGGGGCAGACATTGGTGGGGATCTGTGCATCACTGACTTGAGTAGCACAGCCATGGATTCCCATTGCATGGAACAGGTCTCACAGCTGAGAAGGGGTTTTGCTTTTATGTCTGGAGGTCTAACACCACTTTGAGCCTGTTCTGGGTTTAAGCTAGATCTAAATCCCTTTGCATAGGACGGGGAGAGTTTCCAGCCCGTTCAGAGCACTGATCTGGCATAAGGGTTGGAGCCAAAACCCGTGGGACATGTAACAGCAACACAGCTTCCTCCATCAGGATGAAATGTGGCGGCCTTATCCTGCATGTCCGCCTGGTGCCTGGCTTCTCCTCCTGTGCTTGAGGAGGTTGCACGGTGACCCGCTGTTCGCAGGTGTTAGGTCAGAGTGCCCTAGAGAAGCCGCAGCGGCAGTGCACGCATCTGAGAGACCCCGCAGAGCTCGGCAGGGGCTGGCAATGAGAGCGGGCTTGGGCGGATGGGGGAGGCGGGGGAAGACGGTGTCCAGGCAGCTGCAGATTAAAACTGCCGCAGTGCCTTCAGGCAACACAGTACTTCAAATCACAGTGGAAAATACCTGCGCTTCGTTCTCCTGTAATACAACCCAGCTGGGGTCACCAGCTCATTAAACTCCTTGTTGCCTGGAGGAGCGGGGAGTGGAGGGGGTCTGTCTTTTCTGATGCTCATGTGGAGTGGCTGAAGGGTTCAAGCCAGCAGCGGGATGGGCAGGCTGCCTGGGATAGAGAGCCCAGCACTTGCTGATGTGGCCTCATCCCTCCCTGCACCCTTCCTGCCTGCAAAACTGGGGCTGCAGTGAGGGCTTCAGCTGAAAGTGCTCTGCTCCAGCTCGGTGCTTTTATGCCCTCTTTGCACATGATGCTTGGTCAAGATTTACCCCAGCTGCCTCCCCCGCTGCACTTTTGGGGGCTGATGTGAGCTGTTTAGCCCTGTCCTGGTGTGCTGGGAGGGGTGCGGTTTACACCCGATCTGAGTCTGACCGTGCCTCAGCGCTGCTCCCATCCACTGGTGACTGTCAGAGCTGGGAACGTGTCAGTGCCTCCCTCCAGTGCTCTGCCATTTTCTCTCCCCTTTTTCTAGCCAAGTGGAGGCCGGGGCCACATCCAAGTATTTGAGAAGGGAGATTTTGGTGGGCAGATGTTTGAAGCCACCGAAGACTGCCCTTCCGTCATGGAGGAGTGGCACATGCGCGAGGTCCATGCCTGCAGAGTGCTGGAGGGTGTCTGGGTTTTCTACGAGCATCCCAACTACCGGGGCAGGCAGTACCTGCTGCCCAAGGGGGAGTACCGCAAACCCGTGGAGTGGGGAGCAGCGAGCCCTGCTGTTCAGTCCTTCCGCAGCATCGCCGAGTGAGGCAGCCCATTGACTGGGTTGCCAGAGGCTGTCAATAAAGCAACTGAGTCGCTCATCTCAGCCTGTCCTGCTTATTCCTGGGGTCTGTGCGTGAATTATCCTGCCCTGGGGGAGCTGGTGTGGAGCTGAGCCTTTTCTAAGCCAGCCCTGACTGTCTCCATCTCCTCTGTCATCTCCTTTCTCTGGGTTGGCACCCTCCCCTCCATCCCACTGCTCCTCTCCAGGGAAAAGCCATCCTGAAGCTGGAGCTTGCGCGCCAGCGTTTGGTCCTACTGCTCCATTGGACTGGCCACCTGTCCCTGGGACTCCAGGTTTGGTGCTGGCTGTGGGCAGCTCAGTATGTCATGACCCTGGGGAGTCCCTGCTTGCTCTGTTGCTGCTCCGTGGTGGCTTAGGAGAAGGGGCTGCTGGTGGCTGGGGAGAAGGGATGAGGTTTGCATCCACACCACGTGCAGTGAGACCCCTCCAGGGAGCCTGAGCAGGCAGCAGATGTCCTGTTGCTGGAGGAGCATGTCCCTCTTGTGATGCACGGGGCAATGGGACCGGGGCGGAAAGTGGAGATGAGAGGCAGGGATCCCAGAGTGGGCAGGAGGGAAAACCAGCTGCTATCTCCATGGGGGGTACCGGGCACCCTGGCAGCCCAGTGTGTCAGGTACAGGATGCCCCTTGTAGGTGTGAGGCAAGGGGTCCGGCTGCTTAAAATGGGGCTAAGCACTGCGTCAAGCTGGGCAGCTGGAAGGGGAAGAAGAGGCTGGATGTGGACAGAGATGGTGAGTGCCTCTGAAAGCTGCCCTGGAGTGGGAGGCTGCTGCTGAATGATCTTGAAGGGTAGGAAGAGGTCCCTGGGCACCTGAGGTGTGCAGGGAGCAGAGGGGGCCATCGGGCTCCCAGTCAACCCAGTTTGCCGCCAGCTGGAGCACCCCATTTTGCCCAGTGCTGCTAGATGTCAGGCTGGGTCCACGCTGCTGCTGCATGCCCATGTGCAGCCTCCCGCACACGAATAACTGATGTCTGCTGCACAGGGCACTCTCCCCCCAGGCACCCCAGGGACCCGCAGCCTGTTTGCATATCAAGCCAAGGGGCCTTGGGATAATGACGCTGGATGTAGATGCAGAGCCCTTCTAGCCATGCTCTGCAGTCTCTTCCTGGTTGATGTATGAGGTTATTACGGAGCAGGGAGGCAGGTTAAGTGATGCTTGTCAAGCCGTGGTGTTGCAACCCCCCTGGGAATGCAGCTGCCGGTGGGGACTGGGAAGGAGGTGCCGTGAGGGGCAGCTCCAGCCCCACGGGCTTCCCCCAGCACAAAGGTGGGCTGAAGAGAGTCTTCTCCTCCTGCTGTGACCCTGCAGTTCACCCCCCAACCTTAGCCCCTTGCCCTGTTTCAGCTCTTTGCTGCAAAGGGTGATGCATCTTCTTGACCAACTTCTGTCCTGCCTTGCCTTTCCTCTCTGTCACCTCTCCATCACAGGTCAGCAGGATGGAGGACGCAGACAATTTGGTGTTACGGTTGGGTCTTGCTGAATTTTTCCCGAAAATATTTCTTCAGGACCAACCAGCCCTGCCTGCATCCATCTCCAGCTCCCCTTTTTTCTCCCTGTCTCCTGGCAAAGCTCTCCAAGCACCTCTAAGGGCTGCCGGCTCCTGCCTGTGCAAGGCACCAGCTCAAGCATGGCCTGGCTGCTGTTTTTTGCAGAGAGCCTGTTGCCCATCCCCATTTCGGAAGGAAAATCTCCTGCAGGTAGGCTTTCTCTGGCCAGTACATTTCCAACCATCTCCCACCTTTATTTTGGGGAGTGTCTGCCTGGGCAGTGTGCTTCCCCATCCTATGTCCCCTGTGGTGGGATTTGTCCCACCCTGCAGTGGGTGCTGGAGCTGCAGCAGGCAGGTTTGGGGTGCTACAGTCCCATGGCTGCTGGCACATATCCACCACAGTGCATCGGAGGAACCAGACCTGGTTCTGGTTTGCCCTTACAGTAATATTTCCTCCCCACGTCCTTCCCTTACATCGCTTGATCTACCCACCGCGAAAACGCAATTATCCCAACTCTTTTTCCCCCTCCTCCTTCGGCTGGCTCTTGCCCTCCAGTGAATTTTGCATTGTGCCCTGAATGTTGGCAACTAACGTGAATAACAATAAAATATGCTAGTTGGGTGGGAGTTTTTTTATTATTTTTTATTTTATTATGATTCTAGATTACTTTTTCCATCGGGGGCTCCCTTGTCACAGCTGCACGCCGAGCAGAGTGCATATGGATATGAGAGGCAGCGAGAGCGAGCGGGGAGCGCAGGCAATCCAAACCCAGCCTGCTGATGCCGTTTTTTGCTTGACAGCTAATTTCCATTTTTCAGTATCAGGGGGTCTGCTCTGGTAATTGGCATGCAGATTGTGTCTGATGGGCCTGTTAGACACGAGAAAAGACTCTGCTAGTTAGAATAAGCCAACCCCAGGCTGATGGATGGGGTGTAAGGAGGTCATTGCGAGAGAATATACAGATGCCCGCCTGCATGCACACACCTACGAAATTTCACATTTTGTGCCCTCCCCCCACTCCTACTTTCTTTATCCAGCAAACTCTAATCTATCATATTTCATTGAGACAAATCCTGCTCCATTTCTCTCTCCTTCCTTTTTCCCTTTAAGGGAAATGTGGTGGAACCTACTCCTGGATTTAATAAGAAGATGGTGCAGCATAGCAGGAATTAAAGCGGTGCCATGCTTCATTAGCAGCTGGGGATCACATGGAGCTGGCCCAGATGTTAATTACACTTTGGGAATTAATTGGTATAAGGCATTCCTCTCCATCATCTGTAATCTGACGGCTGTGCGAGGACTTCTGGAAGCGGAGACTGCCAGGCAGGCATCTGTTTCCCCTCCTCAGCCTGTCCAGCGCTGGCCGTGACTGAGGGGCACTGGCTGGCTTTGAAATCTTGAAGCCACCTTCATTTCCATCCCCTTGGTGCCTAAAGACCTGCTGCTGTTTCCTCTCTTTTCCTCCCTGTACCACTCTTCTCCAAACTTTTTCTCCAGCTGCTGGGGAGAAGCAGGTCCAGGCGGGACTGGGGAATGGTGGGAAGTGGCACTGCTTTGAAGGGGGAAAGGCTGTCCCCCTTGAAGCTGGCCATACCCAGGGGACCCTAGGACATCCTCTATGAGGGCTGGTGGGATGGTAGTTTCCCTTTCTCCTGCTCCCCCACCCATCCTTGCTGGCCCATCCCTTCCCTCCAGCTCTGGGTGCAGACCCACAACGTTCCCCGCACCGCATGGGAGAGCCTCAATCTGCCCCTGCAGCACCTCTCTGCCACTGAAATCTCCCCAGTTCTTGAAGGAAAATGGTCTCCAGTTTCTTCCCTCCCCTTTTGCACCTTGGATTCAGCCCGATGAAATGCAAAAGCTGCTAAAAAGCTGGTTGGGGGGGGCTTTTTGCCAGAGGACAGAAGTGATATGCTTGGAAATTAAGAATATTCCTCTGAATACTGCCAATTTGTTCCTTTTCTGAGCTGGCTGGTGGCGGCCCAGCGTGGGGCATGGTTATCTCTGTGATGGAGCATCACATCTTCAGGTTTCTGCCTGGGCTGGGAGAGATTGCTGCGCAGCCCCAGTGGGATGCTTGCGCTCAGCTTTGCCCCCCCCAGATTGCTCCCAGGCCCTAATGGTGCAAGCTTGCTTGCACCACAGCCACGGCAGAGGCTTGGCCGGAGCTCTCACTGTGATGGGTGTGACACAATCAACCCATGCTCCTGTGTTTGCCCTCCTCTTCCAGGCTTTCCAGCGCTGATGCTCCCAGATTGCAGCCAAAATCCTCCTTGCTGCTTGCTGTGCGCACGGCCTGAGCTTTCGTGCTGCCCACAGTGCTCCTCAGGGTTTTGTGGGTCTTCTCTTGGTGTTGCTGTTGCTCTTCAGTCTCGAGGTGTTAGCAACTTTGATGAACCTTTCTTCTGCCAGCAAAGGCCATTTAAGACGCCGTAAGTGTCCCTTCAGGGTGACTCTTCATTGACATTTAGTTCCCTTGGAGCTCTGCTGCTTTGGATCCTGCAATTCCCATTGTCTCCTTGCTGAAACCAAAGGCCCTGTAGGTTCAGCCACTGCCTTAGACCATGCCTGGGCAGTCTCTGAACGTCCTCACCAGCAATTACAGCACGTACTTCGGTTTTGCCAGTGCGGCCCTTCCCGATGTCCTGTTTTCCTCTGTTTTATGCATGGACCACCCTACGCATCCCCTGTTGATGTCGGCTGAAATGCAAAGGTTGCACAGAGCAAAGCATGTCAGGAGGTGATGCTCAAGACTAGCTCTGTCCAACCTGCTTTGAGCTTGTGGGTCAAGTCTGGCCCAGCTCTGGGCACGCAGAGTTTTGAGCTGTGCACAAGTAGGTGCAATAACAGAGCTGAGCTGCTTCTTATCTCGCACATGTCTGTGTACCCACATGCACATCCTGGAGACCCCCCCAGTGTCATGCACATCCTCTCAGCCAGATGTGCTGGCCGTGCGCGGGGTTGGCTGTGTCCACAAGTGGGTGTGCAGTGCTGTGGGTGAGAGTTGCCTCTCTGGGACATGCGAGTGGTGTGACGAGGGATCACTGCTGTGGGGAGGGGTTGACACCCAAACCTGTGGTTCTGCATCTCCCCTAAAATTGCAGAGGGACGACAGAGAGGAGAAGGCACTGCCCAGGGGATCAGCTTTCCCTTTGACAGTCCCCAGCAGAGGGCAATAGAAGCAAATGGAAGAGACAAGACCTTGCAAGTGATGTGCAAAGAGGAGCGGTTTTCAAGCCAGAGCAAGCTGCAAGCAGGGCGATGTGCAAAGAGGGGCGATGTGCAAAAGGGGGCAATGTGCAGACAGAGTGATGTGCAGTGTTTGAGGGGGGCTTGAGAAGGAGGTCAAAGCAAACCAGAGCAATTCAAGGACATTTTGGTAGAAGTCAAAGCGAAACAACACTTTCCTAAGTCCAAAATTAATTGCTTTGGGTTTAGATGGAGAAGGAAGAGGAGATATTTAACCCTTTTGTTTAAACTTTCTTTGATTTTAGATCAGTTTTTATGTGAAAAGCTCTGCCTTGACAGGCATGGCTGAGCACCTCCAGTGAATGGTACTGGAAGGAAAGGATCTGAGAGTTCTCAGCACTGATTATATCCCACCTGGTCAATTTGTGCCACTGAGCTGAGCTCCATTTCTGGGTCTCTTTCTGGATGCTCTTGGTCTCTTGGAGAGCAAATTCTACGATAGCCACGTGTGCCTGGAGACTGTGTGCTGGCCTCCGTCCTGGTCAGAGGGATGTGTTGGGCTGGGGCTGGTGCTGCTTGCAGGCTCCCTTCTGCCCTGCAAAGGGAAAACCGCAGCGGGCTGCAGGGGTCGGGGGGGAGCAGCAGGGAAGAGGTGGGCAGAGCATTCCTTCCACCTCCCTGCTGCTGGACCAGCTTGGGCAAGAGCCTCTGCCCCGTTGCATTACTGCTCCCTGCACGCTTCTGCCTGGCTTGGCAGGTATTTACATCCCGCTTACAGGTTTCCTACGTATGGTTTTTCAGCTTTTTTTTTTTTTTGTCCCAGACTACTTGGAATTACGCATGGGTGTTTTAGCAAGGAAATCTTTCCATGGCAGGAACATGATCCTATAGATGCCCTCCCAGCCAGGACAAGACATCTGCACAGACACTGCAGTATTCCCACCTGGGTGCAGAGCCAAGACCTGGTCTTTTTTTGGGAAAACCCACAATTTTTTGAAAACGAAGGGCAAAATCCATGTGGCAGGGAGCTGTGAGTGCTGGGGAGCAACACCCTGCCTGGATGCAGGGTGCCCAGCAGGGCTGGACACCCCAGCTAGCAGCTGGGAAGTTTATTTGGGCAGAGACCCACACCATGGTGCTGCTGTGGTGTGGGGCTGGGGGCAAAGCCTTGGGGAAAAGGATGGGTTTTGGGGAGTCTGGGGTAGGCCTTTTGATGAGATGATGCTGCTTGGAAAGGACACAACCAGATGCCAGCCCTAAAGGAGAACGAAGGGGGCTCCACCACCTTTGCTCCGTGGAGCCCCCTGATCTGCCTCATTAAACCGCTCCTTACCGAGACAAGCAAGGCACAATCTCCCCATCTTGGTGTTATCTCCCCATCTCCCTCCTCTCCTGCCATGCTTCCAGATGCTCCTTATCTCCCCTCACCTTCCCCAGAAACCCGGCGTGCTTCTCCCGCTCTCTCAGCTGGAGGCAGAGACGGCTGCCCATGCTGAGACTCTCTACCTGTGATCTCCCTGGCTCTTATCTGCCGCCGGGAGTTTTGATTCAGCCCCTGTCTCAAAGTCAAACGGATTTCTGGCAGGGTGAGCATGGTGAAGGTCGGCAGCAGGGAGGCAGGCTGGGACCATGCTCTCCCCCTTCGCCCCGCTTGAGCCAATTCTCCAGGTAGCGCCTATCCCCATTTATTCTCCAACATTATCAATTACATTTGGATTATTATTACTCATTCAAGCCAAAGTGAGTCGCAGACAGCTATTTCCTAATGGGGAAATGTTACAGGCAACTTATTAACGAACAATGCATCATTAAGGGGGGAGAGCTTCAAAGGCTCATAAATGCATTTCAAAGGACACAATGTGAGTGGAGCCTGCAATGGCATATCTGGGGGACATGGGCAAAATTTGTAACAAGGAATATACTGGGCCCAATGTAATTAACTAATTCTCGATCAAAGGGGTTTTAGAACTGAATGGTCAGGGAATTCAATTATGGGTTTCCTAATGAACCACTGTGTGCCAAGGCAGGGGGATGTTTTCTCCTGGAAAAGAAGGGCTGAGGATCAGGACTGGGATTTCCAGGGACGTTTGGGGAGAGAAGCACCAGAAAAGCTCATCCTGGGCGGATTTAGTGTGGGGGTACAGAGCGATGCAGCACAGAGGGAGGCACCGTCCAGATCCCCTGTGACAACTGTCTGTCCCAGAGATGGCCCACGTGGTGGGACATGTTCACCCTGAGTCTGATTTTTGGCAGACTGACAGCTCTTTTGAAGCCAAGGCTGGTGGAAGGGGT
The DNA here is from genome assembly GCF_929443795.1 of Astur gentilis. Classification (NCBI taxonomy): domain Eukaryota; kingdom Metazoa; phylum Chordata; class Aves; order Accipitriformes; family Accipitridae; genus Astur; species Astur gentilis. The sequence goes on from NC_064885.1 coordinate 15,013,071, forward strand.
TGGGGGAGGCAGCTCCCCAGCCCCTAGGAGGGCAGGACTTCTGCCTTGGGGCTTGCACCAGCTGATCCCCTCCCTGGAAAACCTGGGCAAGGGAGATTTCCTCCTCTGCCGTCTGAATCTGGCCTCCGGTAAAAAGAACATCGTTCTCCATTTATGAAAGTAGCATCTTCTAGTCTTCCACTAGTTTCTCTTATTATAGGAAGTTGGTTTGCTCACTTTACAAAGGGAAATGTATTATGAATTTTCCCTTCATTCTCCTCCTTTTTTTCCCCCGTTTAACAACCGATTTGTGTGTTGCATGAAAGTTACACAGTTCTTTAGATGCATTTGCTATTTTATTTTCTTTCATTCAAAAATATGTCAGTAATCTTTTTGTTAACATGAAAGATAAAGGATTAGTAATGCAAGATGCAGTTTTCTTGTAACCTTCTTGAAAGCAGACTATAGTTTCTTATCTGGCTCTAACATTCATTTTCCTGAAATGAAAAAAAAAAAAAAAAAAAAAAGACTTCTTAAAATGAAATAAACTATATTCGATTCAGACGAGCAGTCCTAGCAAAGAAATTTATTGCAGCTGGCAGAATGGAGCAGCTGCACAGAAGTCCCTCTGTTGCAGCAGTGAGTACCTTTCCAAGAAAACAGCATCCACGCGCGTACACACGTGCATAGCCTGCGTGGAAAATGCTGCTGTGAAGAGAAAGCACCAGGCTCAGGTCTTGCATTGCTGCCACAACATATCCCAAGAGATACCTGTCCAGTTGACTCCAGCAGCTGTGATCCTTGCCTCAGGGACATCCAGGAGCAGGATCCTGATGGCATGGCCCAAGCTGGAGATGGGCCACCCGTTTCCTGGGCTTGATGCGCAACGCAGATGCGCAGCAGTGGGCTGCCTGCCCGCTGCCCGCTGTGTGCACCACCACATCCCTTCTGGGTTTGGTCCAGAAGTGCTTGTGAACTGGGGTGTCTTTTGGGGCTACAATGGCGTTGGGTGTCCTGCAAGCCCTGGAGACCACAGAGGCCAAGAAGGAGGAAATTGGTGGGGTTTTGTAAGCTGATGATCCCTTGAGAAAGGTTTCTGATGGAGCCATACATGTGAAGGAAGGTTTTCTCTGCCATGGGTCTGGCAGGTCACTGTAGTGGTCACAAGCACAGTCCCAAACCATCTGACAGGCAGTGGAGCATCGCAGGGTGTGACATGTGCAGGCAGTGCCCACCGCAGCCTCCTCCTGTTGACAATACGAGGCATGGTGCTCTAGCTAGTGTTTGCAAGAGGAGCTGTGGTATAAAGTCACTCTTTGGCCTCTTCTGGGCTGTCTCTGTCATCCCTGTTAGGCTCTAGCAATTTCTACCTCAGCATCTTCTGCTCATGGCTCATGAAAAAACAGGGTTTTGCAGCACTGCCAGCTCCTGATTGCTTATTTGAGTGTCGCTGGGTCTCTGGAAGGTCCCACCTTGCAATACTCCACTTGTCTAGGCTCTTGTTCCTCTCCTCCCTGCCAGCCGGGAACAGGAGCTCCTGCTTTGGGCTGTGCAAGCTGGTGATGGCAGGCGGGGAGGAAAGGATGCAGAAAAATGCCAGGGAGGGGAAAAGAAAGATGGGGACAGTGTAAGGGGCTACCAGGGATCAGCAGGTCTTCAAGCATCACCTGCTGAAGCAAACAACTTCAATTTGATGGAGTTGATTTCTTTGTAGACACAGAGAATGAAAGCAAACACAGGGCAAGCAGGGGCTGTTTTTCACAGCACCAAAATCCCCCCCATTAAAAACCCACTGTGGCAATAGCAGAAGGGGGATGCAGTAAGCCCAGGAGGAGAGGTGGTCCATGTGAGCACACCGGCATGCCTCCCTGCCCACCCTGCCACTGTGCCGGCTGCCCTCTTCCATCAGCTTGACAGCTCCACAAGGGTTAAATCATTATATAAAATGCCAGATTTCTATGGGGTTAATTAGCTAATGGGTCCTCAGCATGTAAAACAAAGTACTTTTCCCTCGTCAGGTGGATTTGGTTAATACTGAGTTAGCATAATAAGGAGCCGGCGTTTACAACTTTGTTTATAACCTCATTTGCAGGGAACACTTTGGTTTGCTCTGGAGAAACTTGATCTTTTCTATTGCTGATGGAAATAATGGTTTCTGTCACACACAACATGGATTGCATTCTGTTCCCTTTGCAGGGCTTAACAACTAAAAAAAAAGAAGAGCGTCATCTTTTGGACTGAAATCTTCGCCTTTAGTGTTTAATGGGTCTCTTGTCCTGTGCTAACAGATCTGTGCTTTCGTTTGAGGAAAAGTGTGTTTTCATATCAAAGGAGCCCCCCCTCACTGACCCAGCCTTCCCTTCCCCCCTCTCTGCCCCAGCACACACGCTATTTTAATATTTCATATATTTCATAAGCTTTTATGCCTCTAAAAGAGAAGTGAATTTGTGGAGAGTTGAGCTCTCCAGAGCTGTACTTCAGAGCTGGGAAGTAATTCAGGGTGAAGCCTGTATTAATCTCAGGTGAGAGAGATATTTAAATTCAGGCTACCAGTGTGAATATAAAATGGGGATCTCTTTACAAAAATTTCAAATTGTAATATGCAAAGCTTAAAGAAAAGAAACCCCAAGGGAACAGCTTTCTTCTAGAACATTTTGTTCCAACCATCATCTCTTTACCTATATTTTTTTTATTTAAAAACCCTCCCTTTGCCATTTTGTATTTTTAAATTAAATCTTTCAGTTTTTAAAATGAAATTCTTTATTGCTGGGAGATGGTGGCGGTGGGGGTCGTGGTGCGGAACGTGAGTGCCTGGCTGTGCAAAAGGGTTCATGGGCCCAAGTTTTAGGTGGAGCAGCAGGAATAGTGACCAGTGGGAAAACAAAGCCCTACCTGGTTGGCCCCATGCGTCCCCAGGAGCGTGAGGCCACTTGCCACCTCCCCACCTGGGGAATGCTGCCTGGACCCAGCTTTTGGGGAAGCTGCCAGGCAGGAGAGGAGCCGAAGTCTCTGCTTGGAGGGAGGGGACAGGCAGCGCAACGATGTCCTTGCTGTCCTCCTCCAACAGCCCTGGGGCAGCACTGGGCTGAGCTGGTCCTTCCCCATCAGCGCCTGGTGCACGTTCAGCCTTCTCCTTCTAAGCAGATAAAATTTTAATATCGATTTGTGATCCTAGGCAGCAGGCATTTTATTTGTGTGCATTTTGGTAGGGGTGGGGATCAGCTTGCAGATGTCTGTGCCTGGTGCGTTGAGCAGTATAACCCAAATCCCGTAGTACCACTCCTGGGAGAGCCCTGTATTTGCATCCATGGCAAAATCCTCAGGCTGCAACCAGCTCCCAGGTCAGGAGAAATGGTGACAGATGACATGCTATTATCAGCTCTGTCAATTAATTAAATTATACATTATGCTTATGAGGGTGATATACTGAGCCACTCTAGATTAAGTGTCTCAATTAAGTCTTTAATTTAGATTTAATAAGTAAGTTATTATATGTTAATAAAAGATCAATTAGTTGTTAAACGAGAATTGATCCAGGTACAATAAGTGTGTCAGGGAGACATCAAGCTGACACTGAAGAGACTGGTTGATCGCATGCACAACACGTGTACAATTAGGTTTGTAATATAGCCAAACTGGAGTGGACACGGAGGCATCTAGCTGGCACTCAGCCGTGGGTTCAGGATATCGCACCATGCTGTGAAACCTGGCTTAGCCCAGGCTGCAAGGGCTGGGACAGGCAGGGCAGACCCAATCCTTTGGTCTCAGTGAGAGCAAGCGTTTCTCCTCTCTGGGATGACCCCAAGGAAGGACCTTCCATCACAATCGGAAAAGAGGAGTCTCCAAACCAGCTGTTTTTACTGCTTGCTCCTATATTAACGATGCATCGCGGCGCCTTTCCACGTGCCTGATGCACCTCCCGCCGGGACCCCCTTCCTCCATGATCCCCGGCTGAGCCTGCTCATTCCCACCAGGAAATTTTGGGTGAGCGCAGACCGCTTGGGAGCCTGCGGCTGGGCTGCCAGGGGGAGGAGAGGGAAGTGCTGGGCTCCAGCAGAGCTGAGATTTCAGCTGAATATGGATGACATCATTATACGGGTGATCCTTTCAGCAACAGCGAGCTGGGTTTTAAAGTAGCGACCTACAGCATACAAATGATGGGTTTAAAGGAAATAAAAAAAGAGGTGATTTGAATAGCATACATTTATAGAAGAAAAGCCTTCCCCCCCTTCCATTTCTAATATCTTTCTACGGGGCAGGCGCTGTGCATTCAAAAAGAAATTAAAACACTCCTCCTAAATACACTCCAGGCAGTAACAATGGCAAAGTTAAGAAGGTTACGAGACTTAGTTGTCCCAGCAACATGTCATCAAGTTGAAATGAGCAGGAAACACAGATAAGGTAAGAAAGAGGAGGGGGGAGGAGAAGAATAAAACCACAGGAGGAAAAATGCCAAGAGATTGAGAAAGAAAAGGGAAACCCCTTTTTATTTGCTGTTTCGTTAGGATGAATCTGATTTTATAGTCTCTAAAAGAGGCTAAAATATAATCTCCTTTTGTGTAATGCGCGTGTTAGGAAAATGTGTCATCAGCAATTCTTCTGTACACTACAGCAATATTCAAAAAATTAGCAGGGATATTCAAGTTGAGCTACAAAGAAAAACAAACAGAAGACTCACATTTCAAGCCTGAGCTGTCATTTAAGAATGTTTTAAACTTTTTTTAACCTTTTTGATTGTCCCTTATGTTTTTTCTCTGCCACAGCAGAAGAGGTCTGAGATTCAAAAGGAAGACAAAGCACACAACAGAAAGAGGTTTGAAATGCAGCTCTATCTGCCTAGCAAACCCAGGGCTTTCTTGACTCTTCCGGCACGGCAGGTTTTTGCGCTTGGCACTGTATGTAGGCACAGGGAGAAACCACGCTTGCCTCGTGCAGTGCAGCACCTGGCAGAAGATGGAGAAGCGGTGAACAAAAAGAGAACATCTGAGCCATAAACCCAAATCTGCCTGGTCAAACATAGGCTAGTTATCCTTATTAAAGGCACCAGCCCAGTGCTAAGGCTGTATGGCACATCAACACCAGTTTTCTTCTATTTAACAAGGGCAAACACAAGTGTCATGGGAGTCTACAGCTTTTGGTGGAAATCTCTCCAAAGTCTTGGGGGGGGTTGTATGGTGCTTCTCAGTGTCCACCACGCCCATGTCCTTCACATGTACTTTGGTTTGGGGTGCCCCAGAAGGACATGTGTCCGGTCGTTGACTTCATGTTGACGTCTTCCCCTGATGTTGAGGTTTGATCCCTGGCTAGAGCCACTAGGCAAAACTTTAAAATAGTAATTAATCAATCAATCAAGTGCTCACCCTCATTGGCAGTTGCTGCAGGAGACTCGGGGCTGCTCAGAAGCAGGCTGCTTACTTTACTCCCCAAACAGAGGGCACTGAAGTGGTTGGCAGCTAGTTCAGTTACAAGGGGGTATTGATACTGGAAGAAATGGGGCTGAACTGGGAGAAACTTAAGCTGACTGTCAGTAACCAGTTTCTGATTGCAGAGTGAGGAGGCTGTGGAGGAGCCCCTCTACCAGTGTGCGGACCACAGCATCCCTCAGACTGAGCCCTTCCTGGAGAGGAGCTAGTTTCATGCTGAGGTCGGTGAGTGATGAAGAGGATTAACCACCAGCATTGTTCGTGCTGTGGGGGAATGGACTTCATCGTCCCAGAGAGCTTTTCTGGTTATATGTCCCTAAATGTGGACTGAGGAACACAATTTTATGCACTACTTTTAAAAATCTTGATCCATGCATTTTTTTTGTGTGTACCTCCAAACTCATGACACCCCTTAAGTCCCTCAGCTACATTTTAAAACCTCAGCAGTATGTCTTAGTGTGCTCCTTGCTGAGATATTTTTGGTGCTTGTACGTTACATGCAACCACCCAAAATTATTCTGCTTGCTGATAAAAATCTCTCCTCTCTCCTTCCCACCCTTTTCTTCCACAAAAATATTTATTTGTTGTGCTTTTTTTTTAATTGTGTCTTGCTGTGACTTATTGTTGTGGATTATATTTTAAAGCAAGGATTGATTTAGTTAATTGATGGAGAGCTTTGCCTGTGAGGATTTCATAATCCTTGCTATTTTATCTTTGCAATAATTGCTATGTTTGTGATTATTTCAAAGGACTAAGAAAGAGCAGATGACAAGAAAACAAGCTCATCCATTCCTATTTTTCAGTTTCTCCAGGCACCTGGGTGGGCTCATCCTCTGCAAGATGTTGTCTGTGCAGCAGCTCAGGGAAGACAACCAGGCAATGCGTGGGGTGAATTGCTGGGGAAGGGTGAGGACCTGGGGACCCAGGGCAGGCAAAGCTCTCTCGTGAAGATCACTTAGGTCCTCGGTGTCATGGTGACACCGACGACTGAAGGCCATCCTTCTGGGGGAGAATGGGGAATAGCCACCAAGGACACCTCAGGACCCTGCAGCCGTGTGTATAGCCACACTTGGCCAAGGATGTTGCCATTGTATGACTGCACTAAGGTGAAGGGCAGTGAAAGTGATGCACCCCTTCCCACTGCCTTGCTGCTGGGATGACATTGTCACAACATCATGTGTCCATGCAACAAGGGTAAGGGCCTGCCCCATGCATCTGTACCGTTTCTGGACAGAAAGGGAAAAGACTCGTTCCTGCCCAGGCAAAGGCAAATGCGATGGTGCTGTTGAAAAACTGCCTTTTTGGTGAAAAGGGTATAATTTATGTCATTCTGGCTTTGGGCCAACTGTTAATCCCTGTTAATCCCCAGGGTTTAGATCTGATGGAGGGGATGATGGATGGTGACACGCCACGTGAGGAGACGGTATGTAAAGCCATGCTTGTGTTTGCTGTGGGACTTTGGATGTGAGGTCATGTTGGTGTTTGCCATGGGATGTCAGACGTGAGGCCACACTGGTGTTCACCGTGGGATGTTGGATGTGAGACCACGCTGATGTTTGATGTGAGGCCACATTGATGTTTGCCGTGGGATGCTGGATGTGAGTCCAAAACGGAGTTCACCATGGGACGTCAAGCATGAAACCACACTGGTGTTTGCCATGGGACGTTGGACATGAGGCCACACTGGTGTTCACCGTGGGACGTTAGATGTAAGACCACATTGATGGTTGCCGTGAGGCCACATCGATGTTTGCTGTGGGGTGTTGCATGCGAGTCCAAACTGGAGCTCACCGTGGGACATCGAGCATGAAACCACACTGGTGTTTGCCGTGGGATGCCGGACATGAGGCCACACTGGTGTTCACCGCGGGACATTGGACATGAGGCCACACTGGTTTTTGCTGTGGGTGACTGGATGCACAGCCATGCTGGTGTTGTTTGCCAGCTGGCCGCTGGAGGCTGCTCCTGTCTTTGCAGTCACCAGCAGCTGCCTGCAATCCCTGAGCACCCACCGGGAGCTCTGCCCGGCAAGCAGAGCGTAGACATGAGGTATGGTGGAGGTCACCTGGGCCTCCTCCAGCAGCCCAGGGCTGAGCAGGGCCGGGAAGCATCATCCTCCCTTGTCTTTTTTCCTTCATAGGAAGGAAGGCAACAGGCTGGGAAGGGATCCTAGGATGGGAGAGAGGGGGGTCTCTGTGCCACACTTTGAAAAAGCAGGATGGTCTTCTAACCTAGCAGTGCCCAGCTGTGTTTTTATAAGAAATAGAGACTTTTCAATACTGTCTGTACATTTTCTTGGATTTAGAAGCTGTTAAAAAAGTGGCACAGCCCTGGTATTATAGACATCCCTGGTAAAATGCAAAGGCCCTGGGAGTACTAATACACCTTAATTTCCCTGAGCGGGCTCACCTGGGACCCTGACCCACACACCCTGCTGCCCATAGGCTCAGGAGCTCCATTTAAGCCCAGACCTAGGCTTAGACCATACTGTAGGTGTGCTTGTCTTCAGCCTTGACTCTCTCCTGGATAGGTCTTGACTGTATGTTGTATTTAGCTTGTTTCTGCCCTGTTTTCTGAGAGGACTCTATGGATGGACCTTAGACCCAGTTCATCCTCTCATTGTGTCAGGGACTGTTGATAGACCCTCTTGCCAGCACTTGGCTCTTTGGTGCTGAGGGACTGTGCCTTGGTGGGTGAGGGTGCTGCCTGTGCTGGGCTCAGCCTCGGCTCCCAGTTCATCCTACCTTGCACTGCTAACTGTGGCATAGTATTAGATACGACCTGATTGCAGCTACCCTGCTGTAAGCAACTTACTGCTGAGGAACCTGGTTTTCCTTCAATGTAAGGAGCTCCCACTGCTTTGAACTTCATGGGTGAGGAAGATAATCTAGAGAGGGCACGCTCTGAAAGCTACTAGATTTAAAGCTTGGATGTGAAGCAAATTTGAAGTTGGACATCCAACATGGAGAGAACTGTCTTCTCCTGTGGACATGGCTTTGCTCATGCTTTCATACTCCAGCTGCTTTTTATGCATGCATCATGCAAAAGCTGATGCTTCTGGTGACATCCCACTAACATCCTGCCTTAAACCTGCTCTGTCTGTGGGAGGCCAGAACACATTCTAAGGTGTTTTCCTAAAAATTTGACAGTGACCAAAGGGGTGTTGAGACTTGTTCAAGGTTGTGACTAATAGTCATTCCACTGTAATCATAAAAAGGTGGTGCCCATGGGGATCACAGGTCAGCTGAGTTCCCTGCTGTTGTCTGGAGAAGTAAGAAGAGAATGACATGCTGGTTTCCAAGAGTTTCCATGGACATGGTGAGTGCAGAGCAGGCAAATCATAAAAATCACATAATTGTCTCAGACATAGAGGACATAAAGTCCTGAAAAGATTACATAGCTTGTAAGGGTGCTAGTAACTTACATTTATCTGCTTGACTGTTAGGATAATGTTCTTCCCACATTGGCTGGGAGGGACAATCTTACTGAAAGGTATCAGTACATGTGAAGCCTAAGGAAAACACTTCTTTATTTCTCCAACTGCTATAACCTGGCTTTTGGTGATGTCCTCTGGGCTTTTTTGCCTGTTATAATTTGATCAAGCCCTTGGAATACATGGGAAAACTCCATAAATTACCCAGGTCTCACGTCTCGCAACAAAATGCCTTCAGTGTATGGAGTTTGCCAAGCTTTCAGCAATTGCAGGTGATATTTCTCACCTTCTCTGAAGTGTCCTGATAGTCCTCTTGATCTCAGCCTCTCTGCATCCTGGTGGCCTGGTTTGTACCCAGCTTCTTCAGGTGTGCCTCAACACCTTGTCAGCACCTGGTGTGGTGGCTATATGGGTGCTGGGTGTATGCTCAGTAGTAGAGGGAAGCAGGAGTGGGGCAGTGGGATTTGGGGTCTCTCCCAGCCCCTCTGCAAGGCAGAACCATGCAGAGATTGAGAGCTCAGGGCACAGGAGGGGGCCTTCATCAGTCTGAGTAGACTGGATTAGCTCCTAGCAATACTTACTGGGTCAGCCCCCTCCTGCTGCTGCTTTGTATACATGTTCCTGGTGCTAAATCCAGGGAAGCAAAGTCTGGTGACGTGATTGCAGGAAGAGAGCTCAGCTTGCTCACCTCCTAAGCCTGGTTGCTGAAGTCCTGGTTTTTTTTCTAAAACTGTAAGCGCTGGAATTGCTCAAGATACTCCTGAATTTAAGACCTGCCTAACACCTGGGCAGCTGTGCATTAAAGTCAGCTGCGGTACCTAGAAGAAAGTAGTATCGGGCTTATTTTTGGGCCCTAATCCTCAGGATCACCTCCTTCAATGAAAATAATGTTAGCATCAGGGAAAGAGGTTGAATCAACTGTCGGGCACAGATCCTACAGCTCTGCATGAGATGGGACTAACAAACATGGCTCTAGTAAAGAAAACTGGGCTTTGCTTAATGTACTAGGATGCCTCAGTCCAGAGTTTTGTCAACATGGTTTAGAAATCAACATCAGAAAACAAGGCTTTTCAGTACTGAAGGTAAGGGTGGAAATGGGTGCTGCGATGCTGCAATGTAGAGGCTGAATCTGGGAGAAAAGATTATTTTTTTTTTAAACTTTTTTTAATTGAGAGGGATAGTATTTGAAGAGAGAGGGATGATTTGGGGTGTAAATCTGCAGGGCAAGTGGGAGAACAGCTAGGTACAAACCTGAGGTTCTGAGGCCATGCTCTTGGCACAGGTTACAGCTAGGGATGGTTGGATATTTACTCTTCAGCTACTCAACTAGCAGGTCAGTGGATGGAGGTCTCCAAGGTCATTGATTCCAGTCCCTCCCACTCAACCGCACATGGATCCCAGTGGTATTTAGTCCACCATGGCCTCTCTCATGTACCCTAGATGCAAACTTCTTTCCAGCACCTGTAGCAAATAGATGATGTCCTCAGGTCTCTGTGCACTGATGGTGATCTCCTGAACTTCTGGCTTTGCTCCCAGAAATGATTTTGACTTGGAGGTGACCAGGGAGGGATTTTATGAAAAAACATAAAGTAGGCTGCTGGAATCTGTGCTGAGAAAGACTAATCATGACAGAGGTAGTTGAGGCTCATGTAGTAGCCCTACCAGCATCATGAGAGACTCAGTCCTGCCAGCTTATCTCTGGCAGTGTACCATAAAAGAACCACTCCCAGTAAGAAAAACCTGGCATTTGAGGCAGCTTCTTTTATGGCAGAGCAGAGGTGTGGGTTTTTTTCTTTTTTTTCTTTTTCTTTTCCTCAGTGGGAGAAATCGCTATGCAAAATGATGGATACAATTGACTCCCTGCCTTTAAGCATCTAGGGTAATAGCTAAAAGAGATGGATAAGACAGAAGGCAGCAAGCATGGAGAGCTGTGGTTGGCTAAGGTGGGACATCACTGCAGAAGCAGATTTACAATAACTTTGTATTCCCAGAGGTAGAGAAGTCTGGGATCTTTATGAGGGGCATTAGATGACTCTAGTAAACAAACAGATTCACAATGGACAGAAGGATGTGTTTCTTTGCACAGTGCATGTCTAAGCTGCTGGCTCTGTTAGAACATCCTATGTATGTGCTGGGTCTCCTGGATAAACTCCTGGGCTACCTTTGTAAGCTACTGTCCTGTGTGACCCAAATGCTAAGCAGGCATGGCATAGTATGAGTAGATGGTCCCTACTTGGTCCCAGTAGTATTTTGAGTGTCCCAGAGCTGCCAATACCTTTTGTCTTGGAACATAAAGGGGAAAAATGCAATGTATTGCCTGGAAATGCCTTGCTATGCTAAGGGTTAGTCTCTGACCCCACTCTTTGTATGCAGAACTTGCTGCTGGGAGCCCTTAATGTTTGTGCTGCTTCATCTTCCTGGGGTTTGCATCTGGCACTTAAGGCATGAGCCATTTCCTGAAAGCCTTGAGCATTTGGGCAGCTGGTTACAGCACGTTTGAATCCACTGCCTGCCAGCATATTCCCCCTTCATGGGTAAGTGGTAGGGACACTCTACAAATGATGGAGACGGGAACATTATGCTTCAGAAGCAGCAGCGCTGGGGGAAGAAACTGTCCTTCCTTTCATCCAGAGATGCAGCCCCTCTGATCACAATCTGTTTTTACATGCTGGGGAAGAAGGGAAGCAAGGAGGGAAATCTCATTAAAGACCTTGCTATTGGGAATGGCTGGATGTCTCATTAGAGTGGGCAAAATGACTTGTTTCCTCTCTGCAGGTTTTTTTCTAGGAACTCTATGGAGGGAAGGAGTTCATTTAAAAACAAATATACCTGCCAGCGTGCCTGCAGGGCACACTGTTTCAGCATGGGGCTTCTCTCCCAGCACCCAGGAAAGAGCTCAGTGGTTATTCCTGAAAGGGAAACCTAGTAGGTATTTGGCTTTGGATTTGGCTGTTGCTTCATTTGCCTTGTCTCAAATCGTGTAAATGCTGAATGGGGATGGATGGGTCTCCTCCACTGGAAATCATGCGCTATGGAAAGAAAAAGGGGAGGAAGAGCTGAAGTGGGGGAGCCGAATCTCCCTTCCCACCACCCTACCTGCACACAGAGTGTGCAAGCACGCACACTTGCACACGCAATCACTGCAGTAGTACTGTACTCCTGCCAACAGAAACTTAGAGGGGGGGAGAGACAGCGAGAGACAGCAAGCATACTTATCAAGTGGCTTGGACCGTAGCCGATTTGAAATATTACTAACCTTGCATTTTCAAATTTGATGCACAACAACCAAGATGCTAATACTTTCCTTAGTTTAGAAAAAAAAATCCTTTCACCCATCTCTTCTAGCCGAAGATTAGGAGAGAAGCTTTAAGAAGATTTAAAAAAAAAAAAAATCAACTTCTGAGCAGCGGAAAAAATGGTTTGTGATTCAGGGGCTCCGGGCAATTCATCATGGAAATTGGGTTTCTTAGCCGACATCATGTGAATCCTTTCGGCCCTGTCAACTTTTTAATACATTACATTGAGAATGTAAATCGTGTTGGTGAGGGGGAAAGAAGAGGGGGGAAAAAAAAAGAGAAAAAAGAGAGCTTCTTCATTTTGGGTTTAGAGGGGAGGCAGCTTGAGGCCTGTAATTCATATTAACTAAATAATAATACAAAAAAAAAAAAGCACTCTCTAAATATACAGATATGTATATACACCTAGGGAGGGAGGGGGGATGGAAGTGAATGAGACAGACCAAAATTGAAATCATTTTACCCCTTTGAAGGGGTAGTATTTGAAAGGGGTTTGTTATGGATTTATTTTTATTTTCTTTATTTTTTTATTTGGGTTTATTTTTTCCCTTTCTCTGCCTGAGCTAATTCTTCCATCAAAGAGAAGAGCAAGATGAATGTTTTGGAGGTGGAGGAAGATGGAGGAAACAGAAAAGGGAAAAACTGCAATAACAGTCTGGGATCTTTTCTGAGTTTGGCTGTTTTCTTTGCTAGCATGCTATAGTCTGGTGATCTAGATTAACTCTTCAATGGACAGTGAAAGCTAATGCTAATTTGTGTGTTGACATATTACAGGGCATGAAAGTAAAGTACCGGAGGGAGAGCCTGCAGGTAGTGCTGTGAGATTTCTGAGACCAGGCTGTGTTTACTTTGAAGCATGAACCTTGCAGTGCATTCGCTCTCTGAAGGCGTCCTTCTGGAGATTCAATACGAGCTATAGGCAGCACAAAGGCTCTGCATAAACCCCTGGGTAGGGCTTAGCCGCTGTATGGGCTCACAGCTAGCTGGGCAGTGGGGAATCTTCACCAAGCATGTTCTTGTTATAGCCGGTTGCTTTCCCTGTGCCTTGAAATATTCTTAGCATTAGAAAAGTGGGATTGATAGTCATCTAGAAGAGGCAGGGAAACCACAGAGTGCTTGACCTTACAGGGGTGCTGTCTTTATTTTTTTTTTCTCATTGGATGATGCAACATGGTGATTAAGAAACGTATTTCATACCAGTCATAAAATAATTCAGGTTGAAAGGGATTTTGGCAGGTCTCTACACTGATATCCTGCTCAGACCTTGGCAGGTTTCCACGTTCAAAACCTCTGTGCATGGGCAACTCTGGAAGAAGATGGTGAAACAAAAGTGTGAAAGCAGTCATGTCAAGAAGGATAATACCGAAAAGGACAAAGAATCAATTGGTTTCAACACAAGTTATGAGAATCTAGAAGGCTCCTTCAATACCCTCAGAGAGGGGAAAATGGCTGGAAGTGGGAATTGTAGCTGGAACACATCTAGAGAGATCAGGAAAACAAGCTTATTTGCTCTGCTGAAGACTTCTTGGAAAGCATCTGAAAAGATTAAACCACTCTTAGAAAAGCCACACCAATGCTGCCACTCTGAAATGTATTTGTCAGTTTGAATGCTTGTCACAGGCAGAAGATGGTGGGAAATAAAAAAGTTCAGAGACAGCCTGTAAAAACAATTGTAGAGGCTGGGGAATATGATGCAGCTGGACAGAGTGTCTGGGTCTGCTTTCCCTTAAGAGGAGGAGAATAAGAAAGGTGTCCAAAATATCAGATGTTACAGGTAAAGGAGATCTGGAGCACATAAGACAAAGGCATGGCTGGTGGATCTGATAGCAGCTTTGAGCTCGTAACATAATGTGTTTTGCTCTGCAAAGCAACACACAAGTGGAGTATTTGACCTTATCACCGCGTACCAGTATGGCACATGTGGCACTGGGCTTGGGGATATGCTGTCACGTTTTCAGGCAGATCCAGCATCCAAGTAATGCATAACCAGACTGCTCCCTGGGGAGGCTGCCTTTAAAAAGGGCTGTTAGTGACTAGTTAGGACATGGGTATGTGTTAACCAGCTAAGTTCAACTCCTTCCAGCTAACCATATCTAACTGTTCATCTCTTCCTCTTTGCATTTTGGCTGTAACAGGAACAAGAGAATGCGTTCTCCACCTCTTCCATGTGAGAACTGCTTTATCACCTTCCTTGCTCAGCATTTGTGTAAGTCCTGAAATACTGATGTAAAGCTGAACGTGTTCCCTTTACCGAGAAATGTGATTTATTAAATGCAGTTTAACTCCATTTAAATAGTGCCCTAAAAATCAAATATAAATTCTGAACGCTTCTGTTAGGGTTAAGAATCCTCAGTTTTATTCCTTTTTTGCACCACTAGAATCAGGTGCTACTCCTCACTCCGTGCTTGTAGCTCTGATTTGCAACATGATAACTGACAGCAAATGGTGATCCTTCCATTTTCCTAGAGACAGTTGCAGGGAAATTTGTGGATACATGCATGTAGACTATGCAGCTATGCAAATCTGGCGGGTTGATATTAATAATGCACAAGGAAGAGATTGCATGAAGGTACTTCATGCAGTTATCTTTATGCAGAATATTCCTGAGTACGCTTGTGACTTTACTGAATACTAGACTGTAGTCAAGCAGCTGATATCATTGTGGTATTATTTAGCTGGTGTCTGAAGTTGAGTACAGCATTTCCAGAAGGGTTTTCTGGGTCTGGTGTCCTTCAGAAAGAATTAATTTCCCTTTTTTCTGCTCCCAGTCCTATACTTCTCCCCAGCTGCAGTTCTGCTCTTGGAAAACAGCCCTTCCCCTGTCTCACTCCCGTTTGGGCACTTGTACCCAGGCCCAGAACCTAATTCTGGATGCCTCTAACTCCTGCCAAGAACTGGTCTGCCCCACCTTCGAAAGGCTCCAGAAGGGTGAAATCAACCCTCTGTGGGAGTAGACCCCAAAATTTGGGAGTAGGCGGAAACTTTGTTGATGGGATCACCTCTGAGAGTCTGGAGAAATGATTTGCAGCCTTTCCCTGTGTGGGTCAGAAGGGACAAATCTCAGCAACCAAGAAGCTCTTTGGCAGATTCAGATTTGACCTGCAAGTGGTGAAGGTTGTGTGCAACTCCCTACTCAATCTCAGACACATCTTCACCTCCTCCTGCTGAACCTGCTGTCTGCCTCTACCCTAAACCCCCTTATGCAGCAATCTTACAAGGATCTCCCTTTAAGGTAGCTTCCAGAACTTTCGCATCCTCACAGATGAAGGCACTTGTTCCGAGGTCACTTCTAGGAAAGCTTTAGGCGGGTTGCTTATTTCCCCCCCCCCCCCCCCCCCCCCAGTGCTTTAATCCTTAAACACCACCTGCTCAGATCTTGGAAATGAATTGTTGAGGCTGTCAGGACTGTACAGCACATAATAAAGTGCACAGACGTTCATATATACATATATATGTGGGCTGGCTTATGCTGCGATCCTGTAGTACAGCTTAATTAGGACATCATTCAGACATCTGGGACTATGCCTAAGCTCGAGATTTTTCTTTTTTTTTTTTTTTTATTTTCTCATTTAGGTTTTAGTCAGATTCCCAAGTGAAATAAACAAAAGGCTAATTGCTTTTGGATTTTAATTACCACTGCAATACCTGGGTTTATTATATGAATTGTGTTTTATAGGTGGCTAAAGGACACCACTAGCAAATGACAGATTCTCAGCTGACAACAGCAGTGTTTAAACCAAAGTAATTCTTTGCAGTGGGATCCAAAGGACAGCATGCACATTCATTTGCTAAACTCCTAATTTTTTTGTTGTAGAATGTAACTTCAAGACTTGGCTGACTTTTAAACATGATATAATTAAGTATGCCTGAAAATGTCTTAAAAAAAGAAGACAAGACAAAAGTAGTACTTTATAATCCAGAGTGTTAAGTCTCTTCAAAATTCCTTGAATAGTTACATTTCTGCTTTAGTTCAGGGGTGGCACAGCACACTCCTAATATGTAATCCCCAAGTGACTCTTCACACACAATGACTCAATTACTATAGCTGTTTGGTTCATATCTAGTTATCTTTAATGCCTTGATCCATATATGCTTCTCTATGCCTCCTACTTTGCCAGGTGGGTTATTCCACTGATTTTTTTAAGGGTATAAAATGCCAGGCAAATCCTCATTCTATGTCCACTTCTTAATTCTAAAAATATTTGGCATCCTTCTTCTATCTATCTGTGTTTTCATGTTTGTGATGTCCTGACTGAACAATTGCAGGAGAAAAATTCCTTTCTTAAAATGTTCCTAAACTTTTTTTGACAAGTTAGGAACTCTAGATTTCTGTTTCCATTGGTGCTTAAAGGAAATTGGAGCAGACAGGTATTTTTGAGAAAGCCACATAATGTATTGCAAGTGTTTTTATTGCAAATATCTCAATTTGGTAGTAATGTTGAGTCTTAATAACTTTTCATACAGTGAGCCCTGCAAACCTGTAAAGTAAGGAAAACAAGGAACCTCAGCTGAAGGACTTTGAGGTTTGTACTTCAGATTGAGAAGAAATGAGAGGTGAAGAGGTGAACTCAGAGTTACATGAGCCATCAAATCCTGACAGCCCTTGGGCAGAAGTGGAGTATGGATTTAATAGGATTTCTGATGTTTTGAACACATAGGTGGGAGGTTTGTGGAAGGACAAAGTGTCTTCTGGTTTGAGACCTTCTTGGAGGTACCCCACAGGTAAGCTAGTTATGACTTTTGAAGGGTTTAAGGTTCATCTGTAGGGAATTCAGAAAAAGGGCCATACAAATTTGAAGCATGATGGTTGCTTTCAGCAGAAATGCAAAAGGAAGTCTTGCAGGCCACTTTTTCTTAGAAATCACAGTATGTAGTATTCAAAGTTAAACTATGTGTCTGTTCGGACATCCTGTATTGAGAGTGTGTGCCTGGGACAAGCTAAATGATTCGTAACCTGGTTTTATTTCAAGACTGGCAATGAGCATATACTTAGGAATATTCAAATAAGTGCATTTGGTTGCATCATCGTGCAACTCTATGATTTGTGTCCAACTGGTGCCATGACTTTTGCTCTTCAATGGAATCCATAAAAATCTCTCTCTTCTCTGTTGCCTTTTCTGTGGTTGTCCTAGAAGAGGGGACAAACTCTTGGTTGTCCCAGTCTGTCCCCTAGAAGGACCATGCCTGACACCAGCCTCTCTGCTAGCTCAAGGATATATGCATTTAAGGACAGAAAACACAACGTGTGGGTTGGCAGTTGCTCCTGGAGCTGCCTCAGTAATAACTAGGCAGCAATGGTCTCCTTCATGGCACCAGTCTGGCCTGGGTCTTGCAGGCACCATGGCCCTCCCCT
The DNA here is from genome assembly GCF_929443795.1 of Astur gentilis. NCBI lineage: Eukaryota > Metazoa > Chordata > Aves > Accipitriformes > Accipitridae > Astur > Astur gentilis. The sequence goes on from NC_064885.1 coordinate 15,030,555, forward strand.
CAGCTGTGGGCTGGCCATCATATTCTCTCGCCTGTGGGGACAAGATATCTGCTGGTGACCTGTGACTGTTGTGGGTTCCTTGCGTCCCACCATGAGGAGAGGGTGCTGTGGGTACTACTGCTGTCAACCAGACATGGTGGGGAAACCTACTCTGCAAAGGTGGACAGTTGTGTCCTGGTTTTATTCTTCTGCTGAAACTCACGGTATACCAGCCCCCATGATGATAACCTTGGCTCTGAGGGAGGCGAAGGGATTTGCATTTTGCCAGGATTGTTAAGGTTGGGTGGGATTTATTTTTGTTGCTTCAATTTTTATGGTGTTGACATGATCCAAAGGCTGTGGTCGGGCTTGGCTCTGCCATGGCAGGGAGCACCTGAGGTACATGGCGACACTGCCCATAGCGTTCATGGCCTAAACCAGGGATGAGGCAGAACAGCAGGCCAGGCATGGGGTGCGCTGTCACTGGGCTACTCCTTTGCCAAAATGTGGGCACTGATCAGCCAACAAGTGACACTTGTCATGATTAACCTTTGCCCAGCTGCAGTCAGGCTGCCCTGTGCTTTGGGGGAACAACAAGAGTCCTACAAGCCACCGGTGTGTTTTAGTGGCAAAAAGAAGGCAGCCTTGTCTCTAAAATGTCTCTCTCCATCTTTTCTCCCCAGGCAGCTGTCCCTGAGAGCCCCTCTCATCTCTCCTAGTGCCCATCAGCGACGGTGGCATGACCCACAGTGTCCCATCATGAAGCCCGGCATGGGATGGCATAATTCACAAATTACTACATGATGGTGTAATTAACATGTGGTGGGGTTTATTCCTTTGGGAAAATAGCTTATTTTACACCCTCAGTTGCTGTAGCCTTTCTGACCAAGGGCAATGTGAGATCTGGCCCAATTTGGGTCGAGTGGATGAACTCAGACTAAAACGCATGATGACCCTTGAAATGAAGAGTCTTTTATAAGCAGGTATGATTGAGTGGGCTGTTCTGGAGCTATGCGCTAAATTGAGAAAGAAAACCACCGAGCTTTCTGGTGATGAAAAAATCGCATGACTGTACTAGTGCTTCTCAATTAAATTGCATGAAAACAGAAAGCAGAATTTCAAGGTTTAAGGACAAAATGAAACACCAACTATTTTTAATATATTAGGAAAAAATGTTGAGAAATTGTTTTTCTTTGAGGATTTAACTCAACAAGGGTGGAGCTTGTTCTCGGGCAGAATTAGAACAAATTTTGAAATGTTGAAAACCTCACTGAAACAAGGTTTTCAGCTTTCAGCAGAGCTTGAATGGAGATGAAAGGATATAAGTTTTATTTGACAAGACAAAGGTAAAATTGTTGCCAACAATAAAGATGTAATTTGTTTACAGTGTTCTTGTATTTGCACTGTATAGGCTGGTAGGAGCCAGTGAAATTTTTTTGCTTGTACAACCATCTCAGTTGGTCTAATGAAAATTATATCTCAAAGCTTTTCTTATAGAAAAGTAGGAATTTTTAATAAAAAGAAAAAAAGGGAACACTGCTGTGAGGAAAAAAGTCTCCCCTAAAAACTGTTCAGTGAAATTGTAAACTTCAGTTAAGAAAAAGAAAAAAAACCCCAAAACTTTGAATGGGAATGGTAGGACCTACCTAGTTACTACTGCAGACCATTCCAATTGGAGAGGGAAAAAATGGTTTTATAAAATTAGTTTAGGCCATATGAACTCATAAAATGCACTGATATTTCCAAAATGGTAAGTAGCAAGGTGCTGTAACCAATGTCTAGGTATCGTATCAGTGCAGTATGTTTGGATCATGGTCTTTGAATTTATTTTTTTTATTCATAGCATGGAAAAAAAATTAGATTTTGTAGATAATCAGGATTGATGGTATGACAAGCAGAGGTGGAGATAGTTCCCTGACACACAGCTGTCTGAATCCGGATCTGGTAAGCTGACACAAATTAAACAACATATGTTTCAATTGAACTGAATGCAAGGTCAAATATTTAGAAACAAAAGATGCAGGAAGCATGATGGGCTATAGGAGGTTATAATCTAAATCTATCCTGGAAGCAGTGAATTTGAATAAGCAGCTGAATGTGTCCTTCCTTTTGTTGTCCTGAGACATGAAGGGTTTCATGACGCCTGGCATACTGATGTGGAGCCAATAAATGATATTACCTCCACTAATGGAGCTAGGAAGACCATTATTAAAGGCAGCATTCAGTTTTGGTCTTCACACGCTAAGGTGGGGGGGGCACAAGTGCATTGAAAACCTGGCGGTTCAGCAAACACCTACACACAGAGACATAGTAATTGGTGTGTTCAGGCTACCAAAAGAGAGCTTTAGAGGATGATTTGGCTGTGCTATCTCAATGTCAACACCTGCATCTGGTACTAAAGGGATCTTTGCTCTAATAGACCCATCGCTTCTCACCAAACTCTTATAACAGAGTGCTCATAAGATGTGCACTTGATTGGACTTAAGTGTGATAAATTCCAAAGGAAAATAAGATGCTGGCAGTGAGAGCAATTAACTGCTGGAACAGTCTCTCATGAAAAGTGGTGAATCTGTCATGACTGCTTGCCTCTTAATTCACAACTAAATGGCTTTCTGAAAGGTTCGCTCTGGTTCAACCACTGCTATGCAACAGGCTCTGGGTGTCTTAAGAAGGTGGAACTCCTATTGCTGTACCTGGGAGGTAAACTTCTGTGACCCTCATGGCCAGTGCAGCCTTCTCAAGCCTCTACTCCTGCTCATTTTGGTGTAATGTATTCAGACACAAACCTGTGACTTAATGCAAAATTATGTACCAGATCCTTGGCCTATCAGAATTCCTGGGTGAAAGATGTCTCCACTGCCTTTTAAAATGCATATGACACAAGTGGGCTGTAATCCTTGACTAGCCCTGACAGTGTGAACACCAAGCACCCTGGGTTCCTTATCGGGATTTAAAACTTGGTCTCCATCCAGGAGAAGATAATACATTGAGTTATGGGAAGTCAAACTCTTCCAGTGTCAGTTTTATAGTCATTGTGCCTCAGCCTGACATGCTGGTTTTGAGACAAGTGTTTTAAATTCTTTTTATAAAATTGGAGGGGTTTCCTGCATTTGGGATGAATCCTGCTTAAGATAATAAAAGCAGATTTCACTTTCTGAACTTAATAGATCTCTTCCTGACAGCCTGGGCAGACTGTATCCACAAGCTGGTGTAAGGAACTCTTGGCTGTGACAAAATACACACCAGTGGGACAATGTGTGAAGGGTGGTAAGACCAAGGCATCTATATACAATAACAACTTGGTAGTACTTTCTTTACAATTCGTTCATTCTCATTTCCCCCTCATTTGTCTCCTCTTTTACATTTACTTTGATTTTCCTCTTCCTGTTTCTCTCTTCCATTCTTGTCTTCCCCTCTATCTATTCTGTCTTGCATGTATCAGCGTTTCTTGCCACAAATCAAACCTATTAGGAGCTCTAAAGGGATTCTTGCCAATGGCTTCCCTTTGTGAACTCTCTGGCTTTTTTTTTTTTTAATCTGCAGTGTTCCACATTATATTGCCATTGATTTAATAGACCACCATGAATTTTACTACCTGTCAAACAACAGCACAATTATTTTGAATTCTATTGTGGCAGAGCTTGACACCCAGCTCTGGATCACTTTACACTTTTCACCCTTGCTAGAGTGCACTTGACAATTCAGGATAGTAGTATGTGTGATTGTACGATGGCATTTTGTGTCATTGTTTTAATTTGGCATTTTGGAGATTGAATGAATTGGCAGCGAATGGATAAAGACTCCCACCTACTCGAATCTGGAAATGACATGTGGAATGTGGAAGCTGTTACAGGGTGTTAAAAACCCAAACCAATTCCTTTCTTCCCTCTCACTGCTCCCAGCTCTGAATAAATAAGATGGGAAGAACACTTTTGTTACTGTCGGTTCATTGTTCATGGGCTGATCCCAAAAGCTTCCCAAGCAGGATGCTGAGTCCTCTCTTGCTGGGCTTTAGTGGGGTGCCCTGTACTAACCAGCAAAGAGGCTAGATGCACATGCCTGGAGACATTCCCCAGGGACAGGTAAAAATTGTAATGTACTCTGAGACCTGAGGTTGGCACTTACCAGTGTGCAGCAGATTTCTTACATGGAATGACAAGTGGATTACATCTGCATTAAAATAAAGAAAAGACTGGTTAATTCAGGATGAATCAACCCTTTGTACCCCTCTTTAAAGAGCTCTTTCTATCATCTTGCATGACCAGTATAAATTGTTCTGAAATGACGGGAATAATAGATTGAGTCCGCATTGTTTTAGGGGCTGTACTCATGCAGAAGAAGACTCCAACAACTCTTATGTACCCCATGAATATATTTCAAGATAGCAACAGCTTCCTTGGTGCAAAGCATGGACACAGAAGAATTAAATGACTTGGCCAAGGCTGCAGAGTGAGTCTGTGTTGGGCCTGGGACCTGTTCTCCAGTGTCTTAAAGTTTTATTCCAAGCATTTTACTTCAGAGGTGTTGTTTCCCCTGATGAACGTGGTCCTTCCCAAAATGAAATATTCTCCCCAGGGTCTGAAGCAGATGGTTTTGGATTGTGAATGAGTACAGAAAGCTATTTTGGTAACCACAATTGGTTATGGGAATAGTAACAGTGTGGCTTTTCCTCTTATGCAGCTTCCCCTTTTCCATGAGAGTTCCTGGGTGAGTTAAAGGTCTAATGTCAATGTGTGAGGATGCTCACCCTTCCCCACCTCTGAGTTAGGGCTTTGGGAGAGGTTTGTTCCATATCTCCTCTGCAGAGTGAGACGCACTATGCACAGCTATTATTCATCCGTAAAAGAGCTGCCGGCCCCCAGGCATGAGTTGAGAGCTGTCTCGAGGCCACTAGGAGCGAGTGGCCGTGCTGGGCTTCTCAAGCCTTCCAAGTTCAAGCCAACCTGCTCTTGCTTTGGGCTGAGAAAGAAGACTAACCCTCTGTGACAAGTAATATGCTTCTAGATCTCCTTGGCCTTGCAGTAGAGAAGGTTTGTTATCCCCTTTCAGGAAGCTGGTGGGATGGTACAGACACCTCACTGGACTCCATCGTACTTCGGGCACAAATTTATCCTGTTGGGGAGCTTTTTTGCTCAGGCTGGGGAATTCATGGACTGCATAAATCTCCCAGGGAAGTTAGATGCAGGATGTGGTGGCTCAGTAGCGTATGTGCTGTGGCCCTGGCAGACCAGGCACAGGAAGGTCTGTGCTTTATGGCATGGGCAGAAGTAGGATTGGGCCCAGGTCCCTCTGACTCCCTTGCAAACGCAGCTGTGATAAAGTTTTAAAAGGTCAGGGTCCTCCTCCCCCAGCATTGTGACAAATAGGCATTGTGTTCTGTTTTGGAGATCCCAGTCAGACAGAATAATTAGGTGGCAATACAATTTATTGCCTGCAGCCCTATAAAGCTCAGGAAGCACTCTTTCAGCCTTCAGTTGGTATTTAATCAACGTATCATAACTTTTATTAAGCCTAAATGCAATGCTTCTGAGATACTAAATTTAAAGTGTGCCTGGAAGCCAGGGCCATTTTTTGTTTGATTTACATATCACAGCATCATGCAAACTGGGAATAGGATGACAAGGAGCCTGGATTACAGTCTTCTCCCTGGGGATGCTTCAGAGATTTTTGTCCTGGCCTGAGACCTCTGATACATCACCAGGTACCAGGAGGGTGGGAGATGTGTTGGACCCTTTGCTGCCCCAGCTGCTGTTACAGATTAAGAAAGGGTGGCTGTGTCACAATGCCTGAGAGAGGTTCAGTGCAAGCGCTATGTGTTGTGACAGTGGTTTCAGCTGCATATCAAGGAGCACCTCTGAGTCCTCACAGAGATATTTTCTGCAGCACAGGTCCACAGGCAGAGAAAAATGCTTACACCCTTCCCAGGAAGTAAATTCCTGCCTCTGAAATGCTGTATCCATACACTGAGCTCTCCTGGGCATCCCATGACACCTCTCTGGGATTATTTGGACACCTCCTGTGCCCTCCCCCATGCTGGTTCAGGGTCCCCAGTGCTTCTAAAAGAGGTTTCCTCCTGTACGTCCTTTGCATTTGCCAATGGGCAGGCAAGTTCTGCTCGTGTCCCCTTTATCCTCTTGCTGAGCTGCCTTTGCCAGCTGCTGAGGTGGGCAACCAGAAAGAAATTCCAGTGGCATTCAGGTACCAAATGCCCAGAATGGGTGGTTGCAGGCCTGATTAGCCAATTGGTGCCCAAACCACGCTGATTTCTGCACTGGCCAAACACAGCTCCGTAACAAGCATTGCAACTGCCTGCCGTAGGCTTCCCTGGGCTGAATGATGGTACACCCGTTTCCAATTGTGATGGATGGGGAGGGTGAGGGAGTGAGAATCAAGCCCTGGTTTCTGAATCTACAGCAAGACTCTCACGCCAGCCTACCAAAACCGCTGTAGATTTGACAGGAATTCAAAAACTTTGCCAAGTGTTGGAGACTGGCTTAAAATGCTAAATACAGTATTTAAAACCCATGGAAATTCTAAAACAAGGATGTTATTAAAGTGGAATTAAGGACAAAAGAGTTGCTAATATCTTCAAGAAAAGGGAGAATAAGAACATTTGGGTTTTAAATAGTATTAGAATATTAGCTGAAATTTAGAAATAGGGTTTATCTGTAAAACATTGTATCTGAGAAGGTTTCAATTTACGGATGAGATACTAACTTGATTTCAGGCATCTCAGAACATATTGTCTTGTGCTGGGGCCATCCCGGAGCCGGGAGGGCAGGGTGGTGTGTGTACAGCACATGCTGTCACAGCAGATCAGCTTGTAACTCGTTCTCAACCTTTGGCGTGTGTGACCAGGTGCTGGCAAAATGTGCTTTGCCCTGTCTCCCCAATACTGGAATGATTGTTTGGCAATAGATAACCTGTGGCCTCTTGTCTGAAATCCCATCCCAACTGCCTGCTGTGGCCAACACAGTAGCGGGTGCCTGTCAGTCAGGGATTGTCCATTAGTATAAATAACAAGAACCACTGAAACTACAAGAGCCAGGATTAAAACCTGACATAAATAACTTTTGGAGAGTATGAATCCCTGTGCTTCAAGGGAAAGACCAAATTCAAGTGAGGATAGGAAACTTTCAAAATGAAAAATGCACCATTTTGAATAGCGAATTGCTAACCGTTGCTGAACTTTGTTATTGCCTTGCTGCTTTCTAAATGATAGGTGTGGAAGGCATTGAGAAAGTATTTTTTTAATCTTAAATTATAATAATTTTTTAAACATAAGTGTTCCTACTTCTCACCACTTTCTGAATGTGAGTTAGTTATGAGTGTTATTAAAGACCTTCTTTCTCTTTTTTTTAACACTGAGGTAGTGACAAAATTGGAACTTTAGGAAGATAATGTTGCCTTCTAGGCTTGCATAGAGGCTGATGGCCTGACACACAGGTCTGGTCTTTGGTCGTAATTGTGTTTATAAGGCACAGTGGAGAGTGACTGTTGGTCCCAGCATATTGCGATGGCCAGCAGGTCAAGAGAAGGGGATATCCCTTCAGCACTTGTGAGGGCATGTCTGCAATACTGTGTGCAGTTTGGGGCCCCCCAGTACAAAAGATGCTGACAAACTGGCGCAAGTCCAGTGGACGCCAACAAGATGGTTGTGGGGCTGGAGTCCAGGACAAATGGGGAGAGAATGAGGGTGCTGGGACAGGGACCAGAGAGCTGGGAGGATTTTAACCTTTGGAGGTATTCACCACTTGACATTTTCCTCTTTGAGGTTCTTACAGATGGTTAGAGCTCCAACATGTCTTCACTGATTTATGTGGCTGTGTGCACTAGGGCCTTGGGGCTGCAGGTTGCTGAATGGCACGGCTAGCAGAGGCTGGACCAGAGCTATTGAACTCAATGGAGTCAACTTCCAGTGTTTGGTGTTCCACAATTTCACATGAATCTGGAGACACCTGGCAGCTGAAAAAGCTGTGAAGAGCCAGGCTGAAACTGTTTCAGCACTGGGTAGAGCTCTCTGCCAGAGTCTTTCAGAGGAAGAAGAGTTGTCACGTGCAGATAGTAGAAAAGTTTTTGATGGGGCTGTTGAAATTTGTGTATGCGCAGACCATTTTTTGCATCTGAAGTACCCCTGTTGTAAAGCTGCCTGGCTCCACTGGGAAACTGTGGAGAGGCTGTCTCGTCTGTCTTTTCTGTATTCATTGCAGAGTACGTAAAGATGCAAGAGACTCACTTGCTGGTGGTCACAGGGGACTGAGGTATTGTCTTTTATGTAAAACTAAGATACAGTTCTCCCTCTGCCCAGGGGAGGCTAGAGATGGAAGGAAACCAAAGCAGCCCTGAGGCTCATCTAAAATACTCAATGGAGTGGCTCACCTCCAGCTTAGGCAGAAGAAGATCTGAACCTGGATGTAAACAGGCAATGTAAGGCCATCTCTGCATGTCATGGCTGTCTTCTAGCCGGTTGGAAGTCTTTCCTGGTGGATATCGCTGGCAAATGCTCTTGTCATTAAATATATTTGTTAGCACACGGATGATTCTAAGCTATAATTATTGGTGGAGCTGGCAGTGGTGCCTATAATTAAGGTTGCCAGACATTTCCCATTAAAAGATTCTGTTTTCCAATGCTATATCCTTGCCAACATGTAACTGTTCAGGCTGAAATTTTCAGTTGCAGGCCGTTGGCTTGAACTGGTCTTTGTGTATATGAATGTGTGTGTGTGTGTGTGTGAGAAAGCAGGAGTAAAACATAGTTTAACCAGATCCAAGAGTGTGATACAGGGAAAAGGCATTGTTTTATAGTTATTTAAGGGGAAAAAAATTCTGACACCCACATTGTTGAGAAAGTCTGGCACTTTCATGCTTTATTTTTATTTTCACAGGGACTTGAAATTTGGCTTGGTAACAGATCTGGGCTTTTTTTCTCCTTCAGACTCCCCTTCCTGGTTTTGGCCAAGTTGGATGAATCTGCAGATCTGCTGTCAACATGAGAAGAAGAGAAGGTTTTCCCTGAAGTTTGTCTGGAGCTTGTGCAGCCCAGGGCGTTAGGAAGGAAGCAGCATTTCCTCCTTCCCAGAGCAAGTTAGCAGCCTGTTATGTGGTTTGGACCTTTAATAACGAAAATGCAGCTCGGATTTGTGTTTCTCCAGCTGGCTCACATGATAGGGAGGCAATCACACTTGCACTGGCTGTGTGGGGATAAGGGCTTTCTGCTGTGATAGGCAGAGGTAGAGTAGAATAGACTAGATCCTACAAGAGGATGGATGGGGAAAGGGTGACTGTCTATACAGCGAGGTCTGTAAATCCCTGGAAGGTCTTACAGCTTCCATTCTGCTCATCCAGACTGGAAAGTTTGCAGGATGAGACCACAGCCCTGTGTGCCCACATCTCCTCCTCACCTGAGATCAGAAGTGGGTTAAGGTGAGAGTCCTGAGAGTAGGAACTACACTAGGGAACCCTCATTA